>NW_023596746.1:14047240-14092240 GCF_011947565.3 Pollicipes pollicipes
GTTATTCATCAATCTATGACCCAATTTTGAAAGCTCTGCTCAACAGAGATACGGAACATGATGTTTTGGGGAGACCTTGTTGTCACTACTTGCGCCATATCTTCTTGTTGAGTTGTTTTGCTGGTATGAAGCAATTACGTAATAAGCGTCATCAATATCCCTTACCTTTGCAATGGTAATCCGGAATTAGGATCGTCTCGGGTAAAAATTAATCGAACCTTAAGTTGCCCCCAGAGAATTGTTATATCGGCAAGGAAAGGCTTATTTTAACAGCATGTTGAACAGTCAAAATTTGCTGTCTCACCCTGATTCGCCGTTTTCATAACGCGGACTGATAACGAAGTTCGATGCAAACCCGCTCCTGGTGTTTCCAAAGAAATAAAGATAAACCTTTACAAAAAGCATGCATGGATTGGACTCATCGAGATTTTGCGATTGGCACTAAGTATAACGTTGTTAGTTCAATAATTCGCCCCACCTTTCCGGGTGGAAGTTCAAATTTTCCAGAACATCGCACTTTTGTGCTTTGTAACACCATACATCCGAAACGTTGTCCCGTGGTGACACAAAATCTAAACAGGCGTATTTATATCTCAGTTATGAATATAGCGATGCGTATTTACATGCGTTTAAAGCATAATGTATTTTAGCAGCGGATTTCGAGATTATTTGAGGCATTCCAATATTCCCAAAACCGTGGCAAAACCAAGCAAAAGCATGCCGGAGATCTTACCAGGGCGAGGGTTAAAAAATGCATGGTTTTGGAAATATCAGCATGGCTCAAAAGCTTTCGAAAGCCGCTGCCAAAAACGGGAAGAGGCTTAGGTTGATCTGCTCATGATAATAAGCCTGTGATGACACGCGCGTCTCGTAAATTTAAACCGCGCGGAGTTGCTGCCGCTCATCTTTACTTTGCATCAATACACCGTCATCAACACACACTCGTGTAAAATGTGCCGAGTGTCCTATACCTACACCAGCCAACTACACCAGCCAGGTGGCAAACCACAAAGCCTGGCACGAGCTAAGGGCCTGAGTTATGTGTGTTATTTTTATTCGGCCTTTTTGTTGGATGAAGCATCTCTAAGCTTTCGAGGTTAAAAAAGTGACAAGCAGTCAGTTGTATGGCAGGTAGCATATAGTTTTTTTCCAGCTCATAGGGCATTATATGCCAGTGACGTGAAATTGGTGACGGCTATTTGCCAGGTTAATTACACCACCGAGAGCAAGCTACTTCACTGAGCTACACTTTATGGAGTCATTTTGTATCTATTTGTCACTAAAGCTGTTGCTTTTCCTGTTCATTTATAACCCATAGGAATTTTGGGCATGAATTCGGGGCACAATGTCAACACGCGTTCTGGCCACCCTAAGGTTTTCCTGGACTGGTCTCCGAACCGCATGGCGTATCCGCGCCAAATCTTATATAGCTATAGACCGGTAAATAACAAGTCGCTTGGCATAAAAAATGTAGATGCGCTTTGCAATGTCACGGCAGGTCAAAGTCAGGCCGTGGATTCAGCGAAGTCAATTTCTAGAGAATCGTTCAATCTGGTGCAACAACGGAGTGTTAGACGAAACAATACCTCTCTGAGATGCTTTCTGAGGCAACACAACAATGCAATGAGCAAATTGAATTGTCCTAGGGTCAAGTATGAAGGTCAGACCAAGGTCAAAACCAACCTGTTCCATTACTCTAGGTCTTCCTGTTTCGAGTAGTTTCTGGTGCTCATTTCGCATTTATTGACAACAGGAAACGCATCATATATCTTCCGTGGACTTCTTACAGGTCAGAATAGGTCACTGATCTAAACTGTTTCAGGTCAACATGCTGTTCTTTGCAAGGTGCTGGCTGGTGTAATCTTTGCGGCTTATTCAAATACAAAACTCACAGCAGTAGGCCAACATTTTGTTTTTAAGAACGTGCCGTCTTGCATAATCTTGATCGCTTATTCATGTACAAAGCTCGAAACAGTCGTGTGTGTTTTTGGTCACCATCACACTTGAAAGATCGAAAAAGGTCGCTGACCTTAACTGAGCGTGTGATCTTTTGCTTAGAACGGGTATTTAGTTTCTGGGGTACTTTGGAGACCAACGTGAGGTTTGACCTTGCTTGACCTTATTTGACTCTAAGATCACGACCTAGGAACCTCAAACTTTGACCTAAGCAAGTTCACGTACAGGGCAACACACCTTGTCAACGGGGCGTCTTTAGCTCTTTTAGTTCCTGAGATCTCAGAAGATCAAGTTGACGCCCACCCCAACGAAGGGCATCCAAACGGCCACCCGGGTGGATGTTAATCATCAGGCACACTTTTCGTGACCAGTTACGTGTGGTGATTTCACGTGATCTTAAGCCGATCCTTAAGCGCTTTTTTGTCGACCCTGATTGGGACATTTTCGTATGCATACTTACCTTGGAAACTGCTATTTTTTCTTCTCAAATGTGGCAGTATTTTCGACATTGTGTTGGTTGTCAACTAGGTCAACCATCAAGGTTGACCTGGCCTGGAGTTAGTCACGACAGACATGGTGCAGCCTCATACGCAGCAACACCACCGCTGGACTGTGTGCCGTGACTCTAGCCCTGTTAGCGGCTAAATGGGCCTGAAGGTAGTTACCGTCATCAACACCCCAGCCCACCTGGAATCTGTGAGAAAATAGCCCCCCCCCCCCCCTCCCTCCCCCGTGAGAGTCAATCAAAGACCTTCGAGTCCTGTCCTGAGTCCTGAGTCCCACACCAAACCACTCCGCGGAGAGCACCTTGGATCACCCGGAGCACCTGGGACCTGCGGACTCTCTGAACGGCTCATGGCGCTGGCTGTAAAAAATCCCTAGATTGTGCATCTGCTGGCTTTAGTCTAACTTTAGCGATTGTCTCCACAGGTGCTGCTTGGACGGAGCGGGTTCAGACCAGATTCAGCTGCCTCGAACCACCATGCCCACTGGCGCCTTTGGATGGGCTTGACATAAATGGCGTCACAAGTAACATCCAGCCTGGGCGGACAGAATACTCTCAACCGCCAGAGGGATGGGACTGGGCCAGAGTTGACACAGGTGGCGCCACTGCCAGCGCCGCCGCCGGCTCTGCGGTGTCGGGTGGTGATGCCCCAGCCATCCTGCGGACGCCGCCGACCGCTACTGGGGGACGAAGCGGAGCTGTGGACCACGTATCCGTGCAGCCTTCCACGCGCTCCAGCCTGAGGTCGACCGAGGGACCTCCAGCGTCCGGCAGAGTCCCGGTGCCGCCCTCTCCGTCCCTTCTCCTGGACCTCGTGCCGCCCTCTCCCGCCAGCGGACCAGGATCGTCCCTCGTCTGGTCGGCTGGGTACGCAGCCCCTCCCTCCACGGCTCCGGAGTTGCTGTCACCATCTTTCGCGAGTCTCCGAGCGCCGCTGTCAGACGCCTTGCCGCCGACCTCTTTCCGGATCACGGCGGGCGGCTGGGAGCTGCCTACTCTGAGCACGGTTCCGGACACGGGCTTCTCGTGCGCCGACCGTCACGGCCCGGGGTATTACGCGGACACCGCGGTGCCGGCGCGCTGTCAGGTGGGTGCCCGGGTGTGATGCGTTCTCTGTAGGCGAAGGCAGCGCAGGTGAAGTCATGCCATTAACGGACAAGCTGTATTGCGGATGATGTGGGCGAAATGGTATGCCTGGACAAGATGAAATCATTGCCTGGTTAAAGCCGCAGTTGGGGGTGATGTAAGCGCTCACTCAGTGAAGTAGCAGATTAGCTGATTTTATCGGAATCGTGCTCCATCTTCTTTGCCGTGATATGCTATTATTAAATTTTAACGGGACAGGCTCAGGCAGGTGCCAAATGACGCAGCGTCATGTCTGATCTTCGTCAATGATATACAACCTCTCCGGATATATAAGTTGCTGCTTACATGTGCTCTATAGATCAGCTCTATTTTAACCGCTGCAGTTTTTCATCAACGAATAAGCCTCGTGGTCTCGAATAACACACATATTATGACGAGGCATGGTTGTAGGGCAAGACATGGTCTAGGGCCGACATGGCTTTAGGGCAGGAATGGGTAGAATAGATATGATTATGCGCCAGTCCCTTCTACCTCCATGGTGCTGCTTACCGGCACGAGGCCAAAAGAAAAGCACTACCACCGCATTTAATTTACCATCATTTACTTGTTGCTCTGTTTCAGGTGTTCCACATTTGCCATGGAGGGCGCATGGACTCCTTTCTCTGCCCTTTCGGCCACCCTGTTCAATCAGAAGTATTTCGTATGCGACTGGTGGTACAACGTTGACTGCAACCAGGCGAAGTCCTTCTACTGGCTAAACAGCGCGCTCGGCTGGCCTTCTGGCGCCGAGAGGGAGACGAGCACCGACACACTGAACTCCTTCGCGTCATCATCCTGGGATGAGGCTGCGGAGGAAGACGCGATCTCAGCCGTCAGCTTGAAGATCGATCCTCTCGAAAAAGCTTGCAACTCCTGTGATCAGAGTTCGTGAGACTTCCGGAGAGGCAAAGCTCCTCAGTCCTCCGCAGTCGGCATCGATCGACGAAGAGGGCCACATCGGTGACTGCTCTGCGGCGGACGCGGCCGGTCCAGCCGCCGCTGAGCTCCAGCTGAGCCCCCAGTCACGCCCGCTCCCCAGCCCTGACGCGGAGCCGGCTCTCCTCACCCAGCTCCAAACAAACCTTGACCGTCCAGATGCCGCCAGCCCAGATCCGGATGCCAAAACCCTGGCGGTGTCAAGCGACCACATCCGGCTCATTAGAGTGCCCAGAGCCTCAGCGATCTGAGCATTACGACTAAATCGCGTGCAGATGCACGTGCCAGAGACATTCCGGTGGGGAGCCAAAACACTGGGCTTGGCTCTGAAACGGCGATCAAAAGGAAGTGCACATGCGGGGCCAGATTAACCATACATCGGAACAAGAGCTGAGTGTTGGCACACAACAGCTACCGGACTCTGGTGCAGGCTCTGTGGCAACCACCGACACAATTATGGGCCACAAGGGCCCGTTTGGAGCCCGACTGCATCCAAAAGTCGACACTGTTAACGCTACAGCCATTCGAAGCACCACCACGGACCGTCCTGCTCCTGTCCCTCCCAGCACCGCACCAGGAATGGAGCACCATCCACCTGAGGAGCGGCAGCAGCTACCTCCCCGAGCTCAGTGGGACGGGGCTGCCCAGCCCCCCGCCCCGCAGCCACCGGAGATGGGGCATCATCCACCTGACGAGCGGTGGCAGCTACCCCGGCCTGTTCGGGAGGGCGAGGCTGCTCAGTCCCCCGCTCCGCAGTCACCAGGGATGAAGCGTCATCCACCTGAACAGCGGCAGCAGCTACCTCCTCTGCTCAGTGGGACGGGGCTGCCCAGCCCCCCTCCCTGAAGCCACCAGGGATAGAACATCAGCCACTTGACGAGCGGCGGCAGCTACCCCGGCCTGCTCAGGAGGGCGGGATTGCTCAGCCCTTAGTCCCGCAGTCATCGGGAATGGGGCATCATCCACCTGAGGAGCGGCGGCAGCTACTCCGGCCTGCTCGGGAGGACGGGACTGCTCAGTCCCCCGCCCCGCAGCCACCGGGGATGGAGGGTCAGCCACCTGAACAGCGACAGCAGCTACCCCGGCCTGCTCGGGAGGGAGGGGCTGTTCAGTCCCCCGCCCCGCAGCCACCGGGGATGAAGCGTCATCCGCCTAAACAGCGGCAGCAGCTACCTCGGCCTGCTCGTGAAGACGGGGCTGCTCAGCCCTCCGTCCCGCAGCCATCAGGCGAGCCGAGCGAGACCACCCGAGGCACCTCGCCGGCGGACGACAGATCTACAATGACGCAGCCCCAGGTGTCGGTCGGCGAGGCTGCCAGTACCGCCGCTCCGGTCGACCCAGCGCCCGGCTGCAGTCTCTCCGAGGATCAGGGCGGTCAGCGGCCTGCGAGGGGGAGCCCAGCGACGGCCGCGCGGCCCCAGTCCACGCCGACAACCGCGGCCGGCCTCCTGTGCACGATGCCACGCCGGTCATCGGGTCCCGAGGTGGCGCGGCGGGGGGCGGCGGTTCCCGAGGTGACGCGGCGGGGGGCGGCGGGTCCCGAGATGGCGCGGCGGATGATGACGGGTCCCGAGTGGCACAGCAGGGGACGGCATGGCCCGAGGTTGACGCAGCGCGGAACAGCGGATCCCGAGGTGGCGCGGCGGGGGGGTGGCGGGTCCCGAGGTGGAGCGGCGGGAGACGGCGCGGTGGGTGACAGCGGGCCCCAAGGTCGCGCGGCGGGGGGACGGCGGGGCCCGAGGTGGGACGGTGGGGGATGGCGGAGCCCGAGGTGGCGCGACGGGGGACGGTGGGGCCCGGGCCCGTGAGGCCGCTGCCGGACCGTGGCGACGCGACCCAGACCGTGCGGCAGCCGCGCGGGCTGAAGCCGCCGGGCTGGACGGAGCAGGGCAGCGGCGGCGTTCCTTGGTCAAGCTCACCCCCATCGCCGACAGAAATCCGCCAGAGGCAACTCCCTCCAGCAGGCGGGGACTGGCAGGAGGGCCACGTAGGAGTGGACGCGTCGGCTCAGCGGGCCGCTCTCCGACGGTTGGAGCTCCTCAGGGCCGCAGGATCGTCGGCCACAGAGCTGACGGCACCGATCGGATGGGATGGACGGATCAGGATTGGACAGGACGGGGTTGACGATGCGGGGGTACTAGGCTGGATGGTGCTCAACCTGACGGTGCTGTATGACGATGACACTGCATTCGGAGGCACTAAGCTAGACAGTGTTTGGTCGCATGACGCTTAACTGGAAAGCATTGGGCGAGACAACACGGAACCAGGCAGTACTGGATCGGGTGGCGCTAAATTGACAATACTTGTCAGAACCGCCCTGGATCTGGCAGCACTGCATGGAGCGTCATTGATTTGAAGTTACTGGGCGTTGGAGCACTGGTCAGGATTACACTGAGCATGCTTAGAATCGTTTCCCACGATGCAACTGCCGAAACGCCACGCCTCAAGAAAATACAAGACTCGATGATCTGGGATGTTCTCCGTTACCACCTAATTGGCTGACCTAATGCAGCATCACGAGTGAATCTTTGCATGCTACTATGATGCTATTATCATGATCATGTTAAGCGGATTTGTTCCGGTTTTAGCAAGCATTGGTAGAGCGCATGCTTGCGGAGGCTTTCCTGCGGCATTGCGATCTCATACCCGATACTGGAAGGTTCCCGGACCAAAAGTCAAATGAAAAACTCAATTCGGAAAGTCAACAGACAAAGGGAAGGAAGATGAAGGGAAAAGCAAAAAGGATCTAAGACGAAAACAAATCGAATGCATAAGACAAGATATGGACAAGAGTCGAATCGGAAAAACTCGAAGCATAACAAGTTGAAAGGGATAAAAGTTGACAGGGATAAAGTTTTTAGTGGAAATAAACTTAAAGCAAAAGTCGACAGGGAGGAAACTGAAGTTGGAAAAAGTTTAACTGAAAACCCGAAACGTTTAGTCCATAGGAATTCAGTTTGACTGGGATAAGTCAAAATGTTACAGTCAAAAGACGAAAAGTCTAAAGGGAAGCCGTCATGAAGTCTGCGAGGAACTATTGAGTGCTTGTGTTGATCCCCTCGTTATCATATCATATCGCGCTCTACAGAACACACACACGCGCACTGTTAGACGATTTGGGATGGAACACTCAAATCACGAAGAAACATGCACAAACTGACACTGTTCCACAACCTCACACACAACCAACATCTACTGCCAACAAACGTCACTGCACTTTTACCTGACACACGAGCACTTGCAGCAGGACGCCCACTACGCAGTGCAATGACACTCACATTACCACCGAACAGAACCTCAACATACCAAAAATCCTATATTCCATCAACTACGAGAAGATGGAACCAGCTCCCGCTTGAGGTGTCATCTCTCCAGTCTTCTCGTTCCTTCAAACGGGAAATATACCAGCGCTGCGGTGTGGCCGCGCCTCCGGTGCATCATAGCTTTGCATCCAGGCGTGGTGGCATCCTAAATACTAGGCTGATATTGGGAATGTCAGACCTGAACGCCCACCTGTTCGAAATTCAAAATCCAACTACTACTAGTCCCTCTTTCTTATGTGGCTATCCATATGAAGACCCTAAAGACTTTGTACTGAACTGTCCTCGCTATCATGAAATCCGAATTTTAATGCTACGTAAAACAGATCGCATCATTCCAAACTTTTCTGAGCTCACGCACAAGGAGCAGCTAAGTATCTATCTTACAGGTAACTGTTTACAGGATCGCAGTGGGCAGCACATAGCAAAAATTTTCCAAACATTTCTTTTTCAGACCAAACGATTCACCTAAAAACTTCCAGCGGGCGCGGGCTGCAGACGGACCACTGGGTCGCATTGCCGGGCCGGTTATTCGCCGCCGGCCCGAGACGGCCATATATGCAGACTGGAGTGGCGGCGGGCGCCTGCCCCGTGTCGGCTTACGGATCGGGCGAGTGGGCGGTGTGTTGTGGGTTCCCTGGCGGCGATGACCATATCTTGTTATTGTTAGAAGAGACGCCCAGATCTAAGCATTCCGCTTATGCGCCAATCCGCTCATCATATTATGTACTGTTAAATGTCCATAATAGAAAATAAACATCAAATCAAATCAAATCAAATCATAAGCACAGCTTAACACACCCCGAGTAATGACAATCTAATGAATGCTTTCTCCAGAACGGCGTTTATCCCTACCTCCTGGCGTACCAAAGATCGATAACTGGCATGAAACACTGAATTAGAGACGCAACTTTTTCACCCACCAAAATCTGGCCCGCAAGAGCCCATGGGCTTCTTGGCGGATGGTGGGCCAGGCATCGCGGGTTTTTGCGGGTCAAACATTTAATAAAGGAAAATAAAGTATTTCGTGTTATGTCATTCTTTTACAAATATCCGAAATCCAGAGCGTGCTGCCAAACACAATATAATTACGAAAAATCCTATTACCACTTTTACAGCGACATAACCAGTGATGGAAAACACATAGCAAACATGATCCACCAGTAAACTAGGCCGCACAAATTTAATAGCTTTAGGCAAACATCTCGTTGAAAAACTCAGTGACAAGAGCCAAAGGTTACAAGGCTTGTTCTGGTTTTGTTGTAAAATAGATACATGGGTTATTAATGAAAAAACAGGTACATATTGCACGTGGCTAATTTTGTGAGGGTGAGGTGCATTTAAACTCTCTTGTTTCAAACACCATGCCTTACAGATCACGGTTAGTAGCAATGATCAATGATATGAACGGAAAGCTGTAACCAAGACAGTAGTAATAGCCCTATTCCTTATAGAACGGATAGGAGAATGGAGAGATAGATATATCACGTCATATCCTCCTGGTTATTCTACGAGAAACAAGGCTATTAGTACAACCATATCCATATCCATGATATTGCTCGCAAGTGCACTTAACAACGTACTGAAACTGTAAGCCTTTCATTGTCCTGGGTGTATTCGCAGCGCGTCAGGAGTGTATCATTCTACGTGAAGTCACATAGACTGATACACTTCACATATAATTATACACTCCTGGCGCGCTGCGAAGGCACCCAGGACAATGAAAGGCTACATATATATATATATATATATATATATATATATGTAAGCCTTATATTGTCCTATTATATATATATATATATATATATATAAAAGGAACAAAAGTCCAGCAGCGCGTTTGTCGTTTGAACCTACCAAATGCAGTGCGGCAAATAGTGCCTTTCCTGTGACCTGTCCCCAACCGGCTCTCTCAAGTATCAGCTTTAGGTTAGCATAATCTACCTGGCGCCTACGACCCTGACCCATTAGCTACATAGCATGCAATGTGGACTACACTGCACTAAGCCGGACACTTGGCACTCTGCACCAGTCAAGTGCCTGCCAAATGCATGCACACGTAGGTAATCACACTTCCACTAGCCCTGCCTTCGGCGATGCCATGTGAACAATTTAACATTGGAGTGCAGCTACTGAAATAGTGATTAACTCTTCCAAGTTAAAACCGTGCCATGAGCTTACCTACTTATATGGACTTGATAACGTACTGCGGAGTACGATTGCATTTCTCACAAACGAACCCAGAAAAATCCACTTCAACCGGCCCAGCCTTCCAGTCAGCAAGGAACTGGACTAAACTGAACTGATCTTTGAACAAATGGTTTACAGATAGGCTGATGTGCGTGCCGACTGCATTTTCAACAGGATATCCCACGCTCATCTCATCAGGTTTAAGTTATATTATCCGTGATGTGACGGGAGTCAGAAAAAGGCTCCGCGCTGCGTAGAGATAAAAGTGTTAGGCGCCACTTTCGCGGCATTCCATGACTACTAAATTTGTAGGCCAAATACTGACCTACAAGCTGCGTGTTGCTTGGAAATAGTTATTGATGGAATACCCGGGGAGTCATATTCCGCGACATAAGATCCGCACAGGAGACAAGACCTTTCCATTATTGCTTACATCAGCACCCGGACTTTATCGGCAACAGACGACCTTTCAATGATGTTTGTATAAGACATAGCAATACAGGATATTTGTACCATCTTCTAGTTCTTGGCTGACATTTGGCAAGCTTTAGTTCAGGATCAACAATATCCTGTCTGATGCTTAGAAATTACAACAGCAAACTTTGTGCTGCTATTGCAAAAGCTTTGTAATTAGTGCTGCATGCTGTTTATTTGATATTCTAAAAGGACATGTTAATTTGTATAGGGCATGCCGTGTTTCCTCATATTACCATTTTCATTTCAGCCATATGCCTCATTGACACAGCAGTGTTGGAAATGATCGGCTCATAATTCAGGTCATGACATTTACGGAGAATGTGATTCATCCCATGACTCAACTCAGCATTTTTCCTGGTGAGCCGACTCAGCTTATGACTCATCCTAGAACGATTGACTCATGAGCCAAGTCATGATCCAGCTCTAGTCAGACACGAGTCTGACAAGAGATAAACCCATATTTCTATAATTGTGTAATTGAAGATGTTGCGCCATTTCTTTCTCACTTAGATCTAGCTGTGGAAAGATATTCTGAGCGTCCAGCAAGGATTCTAGGTGACACCACATATTTGTCGTCCGGATCGCTGCGAACATAGCCCTAGGCTCACTCACTTGTAAATACAGCGCGCAGTTGCGGCTGTATCAAATGTGCTACAGTTGTCGAGCATGAAAATGGCAGCGCATAGAGCTTTTATATATATATATATATATATATATATATATATATATATATGCCTGAATAAAACACAGCTCACTACAGCGATGACATGGCTTTTATATACGATACGTTCAACCAATATTGGAATTGTTATTAGTTTAAACATATATGTCTCATAGAGGATTTTGTTCTGTCTGCTTTTTCCCTCTATTCCAATAGCTATGCCTGTACGCAGGCCCGTGTGAAGAAGTTCATCTCAACAGTTGACGTCAATGCAACAGTCGAAAAGGATTACAAGTTATAGTCAGAGTGCTGTGTGAGATGTGGAAAGAGTTCCCGGACATATATTTTAGAATTTTTCGCTGTCATAGCGATTTTCATGCAGCCTTTAATAGAATCTCACGTTTTTTGTGGCACTGCTTAATGTCAATGACAAACCTGGGGAGGCAAATGTTTTTATCCAAACTATTAATGCGCTCCCTTTACGTACGTAGTTATGCACAAACGCCATGCGATGGTTGTGAGATGGAACATAGATGGGGGTAAGAGGGAACTATGGATCATTACAAGGCTACCATGTGATTTTATCCGTGTTCTGGCATCATGTATCCACACAAGGACAGCAAACACAAAAAAATGCTGCCTCCTCCTGTTTTGACAATTGTAGCGATTATGACGCATTCGAATGGTGTTTATGCTTATATCCAATGTAATAAACTGAGAAGACTTTTCATCACCTGAACCATTCAGCACTTTTTACTCTGCCAGAGCAAAGCCAGCAGTTCATGCATCCATAGGGTAGGAACGTTTCAAACAGTGGGGGGGGGGGGGGGGGGCAAGCTCAGCGCATACTTAAGGAACTTTTTCTGGAAAGCAACCCTGAAGACCGGGATGAGGGGTTTGAGATGGAGGTTGTTATCACTCTTTATTTAGATGGCATGCCCATGCTAAATATAGTCAGAGTTGTTTTTTACTGGTCCACAATCTTGCCTATTCGACTCATCTATGGCAGTCAGCAAATAAGGCTATCCATTTTCCCAAGATTATTCGTCCATTGGAACATTGTCTTTCCTGCGGAGGCGAAATTCCACGAGCGGGTAGGCATTTTGGGTGATTAAGGAGGCATCTGCCTGCGCAGTGTAGGTACCAAAATACCTGAAGGCATGAACATAGGCTGGTGAAAATTTTGAAAGTGAATCAATGGCTTATAGTGCGACAGATCTTTTCATGCACCTTTTTTCACTGGCTGCTTTTCAGGAGATAAGACTTGTCGCAGCACTTAAGGAAGAAACAAATTCGGAAGCTTGAAACTGCCAAAAACGATGTGACAAAAACCATAAAACTGAAGATTTTCCTTAAAAAACCAAGCCGCAGAATGAAGGTCGTTCTGTCATATACTCCCCATCTGAGCCCTGCTCCCGTCCGCCGCCATCTGTCTCCCGTATATCAGATTGCAAACTGATCATATGGCCGCTTTGTTCCATATTTTGGGATCATCATTTCTACTAACTGGTGAGTGAAACATATTTTGCACACCTGCAACAACATTTTTTCCGAGTTATCTCCCGCTACACCACACCACCGCAGGAAAAAACCTCCGGGAAGCTGCCTGCCTTACGTAGGAGTTGGCCTAACGGGCAGTTTATTGCCCTTAATTCAACGAAGACGACTTGATCTGCTTTTGTGTGTTGGCAGGGGCGTAGCCAGAGCCTTAACAAGGGGAACGCAGGGTTGAAAAAGCCCCTCCTATGGTGACCCCTTCCAAAAAGATCCTGGATATAGCTCAGGTGTTGACAAGGGAGACCGGTTTCTTTGTTTCGTTACGGTGAGATCAATTCTGTTTGTATTTTGAAGTCAATAAAGTGCAGAAATCAGGCGTTTAACGAGCGCATGAAATAGCTCACCGGCGCCGTTCATTTACAATTGTTTAGCGGACTCTTCCCAAACAGTTATAGATCGGCATGTTTCCAATTTGAAGATGAAAACTTGATTGTAGATCGAGTGGTCAACAATGTGTATTAACGTGGCCAAGCCATATTTGTCTGAAAATGTTCAACATTCAATCAGAATCGATTAATTATACAATTCATGCTGCGTGATCTTTTAACATTGCGCGCTCGCAAATCTTCGCAACGAAAACCTTGACACCAGGCGTTGCAGTCTCCATAGTCGGCGGAGCGTTAATCGGGTGGTTTATCTTTAGCCGTGACCCACCGGTGGACGAAAATGGTGATGCTCCTGAAATAACTACCTTTAAACACTTGAATTGATTAGTAATACAGGTCATGTGAAACAATTTTGAGCATGCGCATTCGCAAATCTACGTCACAAAACCTCGATGTCAGACGCTGCAGTCTCCGTAGGCCGCGCAGCGTTGGCTCAGCAAATACTAAGCCGTGGCCAATGGGTGGATGAAAATGATAACGCTTCTCAAAGAAGTACCTTTGAGCGCTTCAGGATCAAATCTTACATTTAGAAGGCAGTCTTGGCGCATGTTTCACGTGTGCGATTTTTAAATTGATCATAAGAACGAATTGGCCCTTAAAGCTGATGGTGGAACTGGAAGCGTAGAGGCAGAGTCTCTATTTTTCGTGTTTCCGTAAGCATCAATCTGTCCAGAAGACATATTAACACGGTGCCCGCCGTCTGGCGGCATTGCAGTGGCCGATGCCGTTCCGTTTTACGGAAGCTGCAACAAAGACCATCGCTGTCCTTGCTCTCGAGGTTGCGGGCGGGCATGTTCAAACTTTTTAAATAACTTGTTTCACCAATCCCCTCGGAAAAATTAACGTTTTCAGGCAAACATAAGATGGTCTTGTCCACTTTTTAAAACTCATTTCGACCGACTGTATTCAAAGATAATGAGACCCCCACTCTACTCAACAATGATGAGACCCCTATTTCTATTCAGGCATGGGGCCCCTTGAGTAGAACACCTGGAGCACATTACCATTTCCGGCCAAGGGCGGAAGGGCCATGCCGTCTCATCACCAAGTGTCTTCTGGCTATCATTCTGGCGACACGGGGCGGGATCCATTGGTCGATCCGGAGGATATTAGAAGAATATATCATATCAAATTGTTCCCCTCCCTGACATGGGAGGCCTTTTAACCCGCGCAGTTGGCACCGGATCGTCACAGGGATCCTCATTGACGCAACAACATCTCTGATCGCCGCAGGTGGTCCAGTAATTGTCATATAGACACCAGATCCATATTTGTTCCGTGTTCTTCAGAGATATTAATGATTCTCTGAGCGTAGATTGCAGATGAAATGGGGTCCCAGATTTGTATTAACACGGCTAGTCCATGTTCGTCTTAAAATGCTCAAGGTTCAGTCAGAGTTGATTACTGATAAAAATTATGTAATGTGGGTTAGAACATGCGCGCTCGTAAGTTCCAGCAACAGCAGCCTCGGTGCCCGTCGCTGCAGTCTCCGTAAGCCGCGCGCTGTCGGCCCTGCTACCTTGACACTAAGCGATGACCAATGGGCCAACGAAAAAGATGACCCATCTTGAGGAAGATGGCTGGTGAGCTAGGTAGATCGGTATGTATGATTAATGTAGTGCACCCAGACACAGCCTTAACCTGAAAGCTGTGGGGGAGGGGGCAGCCAACACTGCTGCTCCACACCTTAAAAAGTGGAGATCATGGCCCCGTGTCCCCCTGCTCTTACATCCATGGATGTATGTCATTTAAGAACGCATTGTCTGTGGTCTTTTGATATTATGCAGACGGATGAAATCTCTGGTACATTTCGGCGGCGGAATATGCAAATTACACCCTACTTATCATCGCTTGTTGTTGAAAATGGTCATCACCGTGCCTTATATCAACTCTGGCACAATATAAATTTAATTGTCTAGGTACTTTGGTCGCTGCTTTCTAAGCTATATGACTGGTAAACGGCGTTGTGCTTTAGATTGACACTGGCATGTCATGTTGTGCACAGAGAAATGTATAGATCTAAAATTAAGGAGAAACAACCAGATGCAGATTGGAATAGCTTGATACTTGCGGATTAATGGTGGGTCAGCATTGCAGCACAACACGTTTTGGCGGGCTGGATAATTAGCTGGCCGGAATGGGCCGGGCTGCGGGCTGACATGCTGGAAAAAGTTGCGCCTTTGCTCTGAACTCATAATACCGAACAGGGGGAGGGGGAGGGGGCGGGGGGTGTAGTTTCCCTGCCAGTGTAAAAGGGGGGGGGGGCTGGAGCCCCCACCACCCTGCCAACTTTCAGAAGAAAACGGGTCGAATTTGAGGAGAAACCCGGGTCCAGACCGGCGCCGGACGGCATTGGACGGAGCATGATGCTATCGGCCGGGACAGGACAGCACTACGCAAATTGTAGTGAGGCCCTCGGAACGCAGTTTATATATATATATATATATATATATATATATATATATATATATATATATGTATATGCAGACGGGATTCCGCATGTATTTGCATATATGTATATATATATATATATGTATATATATATATATATATATATATACGCCTGCCGCCCACACTGCTGCTCGCAACACAACGTAGTCCTCAGCCTTCATCCAATATCATCCTTTCATCCTTCATCCTGTCAACTTTTTAGGATTTATTATTTTGTCGGTGCTCGGTGTTTCAAGGTGTACTTGTCGCAACGAAGGTGTGATCAAAAGTACTCAGTACTTCCTCGTGGATTTCCTGCTGGCTTCTCTCCTTTTGGACTCTTCGTCTTTTTACTTGTTTTAACTTAACCCCGTGGATCTAAATCTCTCTAACCTTGAGTTCCTGGACTTTTTTCAATTCGACTTTTTCTTATAATAATTTCATCCTTGTCGAACTTTTTGCGTCCAACTTTTTCAGTTGTGCTTAAATCCCTGCCAATATTTATGTGTTTTACATTTTTTCCTTTCAATGTTTCCCATCCCAATTTTATCTCAGTCGAGTTTTAGTCCCCTTGACGTTTTGTCATTCGACTTATTTCTGTAAGACTTTTCCCATTCGACTTTTTGTCCGAACAACTTCTGAAAGTCAGCCAGGTATTTGGCACTGAGACCAGCAGTCTGCTCTCCAGCTGACAGTTGATGGGATGCCTCGGCCTGCCCGGCATGCAGCCTACATCCTCTGCTGATCACACAAACAGTTAGAGGCTCTGGTATTCAGCACGCCTGTCGCCAACGCTGCTGCTCGCGACACAACGCAGTCTTTGGCCTTCATCCGATCAGACGCTGTTGGTGGGCTCTAGCACTGTGATGCAATGTTCCTATCGCGGCGAGTTGCGCTGCAAGGGCTATGTAAATCGTTGCGCCCACCGGGTGACGGCCGTTGAAAAAAACGATTTCACGCGATTTGCAGCGGAATGCGATCTTCTTCAGTCGTGCAAGATGGATCGCAGTCAAAGCATCGCATCCTCCGCACGGTGAGAAATCGCTCTCACAGATCAGCCCTTGTATCGATTTTGACAGGAGATCTTTGCTGGGTAGCCCGATTTTTAGTGGTTTGCTACGATGCTGGAGGCGCAGAAGCAGAGGAGCGAGCAGCAGGAGCAGAGGACAGAGACAGAGCGAAGTCGAGCGGCGTGAAATGATGACACTGTAATCCAATAGTGCGCGAGGGCGATAGGTAAGCTTTAATGCAAGAGGCTCAACTCAGCCTCTGTACTAACTTAAGCTTTACATTATCTAGCAAGACTTACTTTCACACACCTAATCCGCATTAATACGAATGGGCCGCGTACGCCCTCCCTGGCTCGTGATCCTCTGATTCGCAACGTCATCCTTAGCCGTAATTTTGTTATTCAAATGATTCTTTGGCTACATTTAGGCAAAACATCACCGGTGGAATCCGAAATCGCGATCAGCACACTTACACAATGTATTTTTATCACAGTATATTTATTATCAAGTTGTTGCGAAACGTCACTGTTGCAGGTGTCACGCCGAAAGGTTTTGAAATCCCTTTCGAGAGATATAACATTTCGAATTCATAACCATCTTAGTGAGTAAAACAGCCAACGTAGTGACAAACGCATGGAGTTCACTTGCAAAGAACACGTGATAAAACCTGCAAAGGACTGATATATCGACCGTACGAACATTTTTTCACTTCCGCATACATAAACCATGTGCAATCTGTACAACGCGCACTTGATGTCTGGACTGCGCGAGTGAGCATGACATTTTTGGCAGCTCCAAGTTTAGCTGTGCGGAACGGAATGTAAGGCCGGTCACAAGACATAGGGATTTAGCTCGTCAGATGCCTGGTCTAAGCCTTGCCATGAGGCATACGCTTTGCTAAAACATTAGCATAACTCAAGGCAGCCATCACGCGGCAGATGATTTCTAGGAATGTCCCACATCAGTCGCCATTGGTGGAGCGTGTCCCCGACGACCATGCACTTTCATTGCAGCTGGAGGCCCTGTATATGGCCTTTACAAAATCAACTGATCGATCAACTGCCCGGCCTAGGGTAGTAGTATATGGCAAATCACTGCATGCACTTCACTGGTGTTTTCAGCTGCAGCGCCGCTCGAATACTGAAGTTAAAATGAAGCTGGTCATTTCCAGGGCGCGCGCAACGTCTTGTCTTGCCACCCGCTGTGATGGACGCCAGCCCCGACATTTCTCGCTTCGGTTTCAGCTGTCTTAACCATTCCTTTTACCCAAAGGTCACCCAATTCGAGCAAGGAAATGCATCACACGCGCTGAATTGGCTTTAGTCCGCAAAGACGGCTGTAGATCTTAGTCCGTAGGGACAGCGCGGACACTAGTCCGCAAGACCACCACCAGCGTCGTCAGCGGCGACGGCCATGTTGCAGCCGCTCCCACTATATGTTAGCGTCCCGCAGCAGGCTGTTGGACGTGATGGAGGTCTTGTAGTAGAGCTTGTTGTCGGCGTAGAACTCGGGCGCTTTGTCGCACTGGACGTTGAACCACCAGTCGCAGACGCGGTACTCCTGGTTGAAGAGCGAGCCCGGTGTGCAGAGGAAGGTGGTGGGCCGGTCTCGCGGGTCCCCGCTACGCAGCACGTTCTTTGGCGGACACACGTGGAACAGCTGCAAAAAAATGGGCGTGTCTCAGCTAGCGACCAAATGAGACGGACGAGGAGGAGACATGTGGTCGCCGTTTTGGACCAGGTTGGGTGAATATGCTGGTGCAGGCTGGCGAAGTTAGCCATTTCGAAATCAAAGTCTTCAAAGCAGGCCACTTTTTAAACGCAGCTTGGTCAAACTTAAGATAAGTTAATGTGCCCAAATTCTTCCCATTTTGTTTTATGGGGAAAGCCTGTAAACTGATGTCGCTTGTTCTTTTTTCACCAGCTTGCGTTTAAGCTTCGCTAGACACATCACTGGCTTTCTAGCGCTGTGGTTGGCGTTTGTTGGTGTCAAGTGGTGTTGAAAACACATGGATAAGTGGCGTAAAATGTATTGCATACTGAGGAGATAGCATTATCGCAAGGCACACAACGGCGGTACAAAAAACGGCGCTTCTGTCCTTCGCGTAGTGATGCTAAATTCCGGCTTATATTTCTAGAATGGCATAGCTGCTTAAATGATAAGGTTTTTCTGATATGCTGTCTCGGATAGGGTTAGCGGCTAATCACACTCGTCGTTATCACTGCATTTTTGCAGAGGTTACCATAGAATTACCGGTGCTTGTATAACTGACCTCCTCCACCCAATCCGCTCAAACAAGCAAGTCTGTTTTGCTGCATTGTTGTCTCATGAAGTTACTGGCACGTTATACATGAGCAAAAGCTGTTAACTGCTACGAGCAACGCAGGCCGAAATAACCGATTCAAATACACACAAGCCCTAGCCATTCTTGTTGCGCGTCTAAAATGCCAACGGCTTGGACAAATCTGGCCAGCAACCAATACGTAATTACGCCATATGTAAACAAACCATGTAGTTGAAATAAATGTACGGAACTGCCTGGGTGCGGAAGCTGGGTGGGGAACCAGTCGCTAGGAGAGGTGGCGAATACGAAGAGTGTTAGTGAGTGCCGACCCTTCTGCGCACGCCTTGGCAATGTATGCGGATGGATCCTGCTTCCACGGCTGTGACCCATCAAACACTGCCAACGTCGACGTTCGTTGCAGCGCACACTCGCCATACGTGTCCGCCGAGTCAGCCTCGATAAGTCTGCGGGGTATGCCAACCGGCAGTGCGCTCAATACAGAACTTCCCGCTTTAATATGCGGTTCGATACTGCGTGGCGCGTACTTCGCATATCTCCTGCAGTTATCCTCAGAAGGAATTCCGGTGAGAATTGAGTACTTGTATAACTGACCTTCTCTACCCAGTCCGCGCAAACAAACGTGTCTGTCTTACTGCAAGGCATTAAAACTATTCCTCCGCAAGTGCAACCGATGATTTCTGTAACTGGGCATGCCGCATACCATATTGAAAAAAGTTTGCATTACCAATGTGCATTTCACATCTTCAGTTATTCTTCTAGATTCCTTAAGTAATTGAATAGACTTGAGAAAAAGCATTGAACGAAAAACTTGAACGAAGGAAAAAAGTTGAAGTGCATGCAATATGTGAGATGCAGGACACATTTCGGTATATGTATATATACATACATATATATATATATATATATATATATATATATATATATATATATATATATATATATGCATATATATATATATATATATATATATATATATATGGGTTACCATGGCGTATCCATCATCTCTTCTACGCATTGCAAGTCAACATGCACTGCACGACGGGCGGATCCGTTTGGTGTCTCGGCTTGGAATGTGCTGCAGATTTGGACGTTTACGTTGAAGACTAGACAAAAGTAAGACATAAACAGTAATTAAGCCCATCAACGATGTAGGGGTGCAGTTCCCGCCACGACTATTGCGCGTGACGATAACAGGGGAATGAATAACGCGCTATTGCGAAATTCGTATTTTTCACAGGCGGTATCTCGCGGATACACTCTCTGGAACATTGCCCCAGTCACTTCTTGAGCATTAAAGGGTATGTCATAAGGTATGGCTTACGGTTGGACCAACTGCACTCCTCAAACGGACCACAGAATTGTATCATATAATGTACTAACTGGCAAGACCCAAGGCCTGCACGAGCTGCAGCGATTGTGAACACCCTAGCAGGTGCTGAGGAGCAGCTGCATTCGTATCTGATCCTTTCCCGTGCCGGAACCCAAGAGCTCTAAGACTGAGGCCATATTTGAAAAGAGGAGTTAAGCGTCGACTAATGCTATGTCAGGGACGTCGCATAAGGAAAGGGACGATGTCGCTCTTTGACCACAGTTTGCAGTAGCGAAGAGTTACCCACATACACAAACATGCATAGGTGGACTTCAGTTTGTCAAATCGCCTTCATCAGATCCAAGTCGTTCGCGTTGCATCCCACTCACACGCATCGCTTGCATTTGCTTTGTGGGTTTCTTCGTGCCTATTGGATCTTAAATTAATCCCCCGCTTCCCCACGAGGCCTCTCTATGCCGATACAATAAATGTTTGCAGCACTGTTTTTTCCATTAAGTGCATATCTGACAAACTTCCTGAGATTGATGGCCTACCTGTGTTGTATGTCGAGACTAGACGGACCAGCACAACTGGTGCTATGCCAAGTGTTTCTTTTCATCCCCCTTGACCCCCAACGCTACCGCTGGTCGACACATGCCCTCTGACAGGGTGCAGGATGTCCACCGGCCGCCGCTCGCTCGCGGCGACGCGGCCCACGCCTCCGTGCCGTCCGCGGGTGGCCTCCTCCAGGCGCCCTCTGCGCCGCGTCGTGCCGCTCGGCTCGGATCACGCCGCCGGCGCGGCGCGGATGTGACCATACGAAAATACCCGGCGCCAAGGACGGTCACCGCGTCCTCCGCCACACAGCCCGACGGCGCCGGGCCGATCGGCGCATTGCAGATGCAACAAAGCCTTTGCAGCGGCCCACACAATGGACAGCGGTGACAGTTATGACTCCTGGAGGGTGCTGTCTCCTTTGGTAAAAAAAAATCGTACGGAAAGTGTTTTTACGCTACTTGACAAAACCGTTCTGACATTTGAATCGGTTTTGAGCAATAAACCTTCCAGTAGACAAAGGCCTGTGCGAAGTGTTTAACGTTGTACGACAGCTTAGTTGCCCCGACTGATCCTCACGCTTGCTTTGTAAGCTTCGCGCAATGTTCATGCGAATATATCATCACATCTAACACGACCTTGTTGCCGGGGTACAACAGCTGTACTTACAAGCTGCAAGTGAACAAAATGTACTCCGCGCGCCGGCATCTAGCCTGGCGACGTTAATGTATGCTACATGTAGGCCTGAGCAGATATCTAGTCTAACTGCGCTTTATGGTTTGAAGAGCGTTTCCAGGCATGCTAAATGTGATACGCAGGGTGACAGAAATGCATGGCTGATGTCTATCGTGAAGAAACTCTGCTGCTGGCGTAAGCTTTTGCAGAAGTATTTGATTCAGCAAAGAAGACAATCAAATAATATTTACTTTGTACCACGTCTTGTTAAATCTATCCTGGTCCAGCTTTCCATGCATTTATGCGTTGAAGAAAAAACAGGGTTTTATCGAAGCCTTTCACCAAAAAACCGTGCACGCACTTTCTTGGAGCTGCATCATGCCTCAAAACTGGCTTCTAAAGAATCAAGGCAGCATTATAACCCATGGATGGGTAGGGCAGTTTAAAAACGGACATCATCACGTTGTTAAAACACCAGGATACCGTCGCGATACTTTCACGTTGAAGTCTTCTTTGGCGTATTGTGCGAAACAGCAAGATAACGCCACCCACGAATCTTATGCACCATACGGAAGTCAGCAATTTCAACTTTCTGAATGAACTATTACCGGGGTATCATGTCAATAGGCCACCATGAATAACTGGGGCCGAGGGTCTGAATCACAGCTGGTCTTGGACGTTATTTACTAGTTTGCGACATGCAAGGCTGTCATGTTTTTGGGATCACCGGTGGAACGCAAATCGTTATTAGTCACTCGTGTCACATGAAATACGGTTGATTCACGTTCATTTGCGCTACCGCCACGCCTTCTGATATGAGTGATTTTCTAAAGCTCCACATGATCATATCTTAGGCAAAGCGCCCTAGGTCTGCTGCTGGTGCCCGAGTGGCTGCAGGAAACCCTGCGGCCCTGCCGTCCAAGTCTCTGCCGGTGACGTTTTTGCACCAGTTTGCTTGCTTTTCCACTCCGCTCACGTCAGTTGCCGGCTGGTACGGACTGCGGCCGCCTCAGAGGAAGCTGGTGAAGTGTTGGAGATCTGACGACAGATCTTCTCGACACCGGTTGGCTCTGCAATGCCGTCTCAGAAGCGGTTGCAGTTGTTACATCCGTACGACGAATACGTGTCAGGGCAAGTGCACGAGCTACGCCCCGCAAGCTGAAGTCGCAGCTGTCACGGTCAACTTGAGTGCTGTAGAAGAGACATCCCTCATCTGCAGTGCGGTATTTTTGCGACAGTCCTCAATCAATTCTGCACTGGTGCGAAGTCATTTTGCCTTCTCCTTAAAGTTGAAAGCCCCTCGGAATTCTCAAGTCGGGCGTCAGTACGAGGGGAATATTTACTCAAAACATGGTCCAAACCACTGGTGTGCAGCGTTTCTGACATTTGTTTTGCGTAACCATCGTAATAAATTAGTTGGTCAAGGAAAAGCACATTTTGGCACGTTGTCATGAACACGTTTGAGGTTCGAAGGTTTGTGGCAGCTTCAGGCTCCAAGGACACCACCTCGCGGTTGGGTCACCATCGCTTTGTCCTCTCAGCCACCGGGAGTACACTCCACTGACAAGCCGGTGAAGTCACGTGCTGAGGAAAGTTCAGGGAGGAAGTCCCTTGTTGGCACCTTGCACGACTCGGTTGTTGGACTAACTATCTCATCCGCCCTACAGAATGGTGGATGGCTGAGCCGAGGGCTGGTGCGTCTTATCTTCCCGGGCTCCCGGAATCGTCGTGGAATGAGGAGGCGGGCGTCTGGCAAGCGGTGGGGCCTTGTGCTCCAGCGAACGATCCGGCGCGCAAACGCACAGTCATGGTTTGAGGATCGGATTCGATCGCATACGAAAGCCTAAAGGGGCTCTTGTGTCCCAACGCATGAGCAGGCCGTCCCCACAGGCAAACTGGCGGTCGCCCCCTCGCCTCGTCCCGAGCATGAGTCCGGACCGCCCTGCAGGCCAGCTGGTGGGTCATCCGTCTGCCTCGTCCCGAGCTGAGTCGGACCGTCCTGCAGGCCAACTGGCGGTTCGGCCTCGCCTCGTCCCGACGCTGAGTCGGATCCGTCCCACAGGCCAACTGGCGGATCACCTCGCCTCGTCCCGAGCTGAGCGGACCCGCCCCCGCAGGCCAACTGGCGGTCGCCTCGCCTCGTCCCGAGCTGAGTCGGACTGTCCCCACAGGCCAACTGTGCGGTCGCCTCGGCCTCGGCCCGAGCTGAAGTCGGACCGTCCTGCTCAGGCCAACTGGCTGGTCCGCCTCGCCTCGTCCCGAGCTGAGTCGGACCGTCCTGCAGGCCAACTGGCGGTCGCCTCGCCTCGTCCCGAGCTGAGTCGGACCGTCCCACAGGCCAACTGGCCGCCACCTCGTCTCGTCCCTGGCTGAGTCAGGCCGTCCTACTGGCCAACTGGCCGCCACCTCGTCTCGTCCCTGGCTGAGTCGGACCGCCCCGCAGGCCAACTGGCGGTCACCTTTCGTCTCGCCTCGCCTCGTCTCGCCTCGTCGCGTGCTGGGTCAGACTGTCCTGCACACCCCATGTAACCCAGCCACAGCACCTCCGGTTCGTCGAGTGCTCCTTGTTCACTGAGTAGAGGTATTTGCGGGCCACGACCAGCGGGGTTCGGGGAAGGAGCTGAATAAAGGCCGATTGTTCCTGCAGGTGGTTAACCACCACCGCAGAACCCATCAGATCTTGTCAAGGGTGTTACTTCTTTTGAGAAAAAATAAGACTCTTACTGCGAGGCACAGAGATAAGGTGAATGTGGCTTAGTTGCAGCAACAGCTAAATGCTCTGTGTCGAAACTTATAAATAAAGTAATTAAATGAAATAAATAAGTGAACAAATAAAAATGAACAGGCTGTAACTGTGAGGCGGAGATGAGGTGAGCGTGGCTTCATTCCACCAACTGTAACTGTGAGGCGGAGATGAGGTGAGCGTGGCTTCATTCCACCAACTGTCACTGTAAGGCGGAGATGAGGTGAGCGTGGCTTAGTTGCAGCAGCAGAGAAACGCTCTCTTATAACTTATAAAAATAATCCACTTACACTATGAAAAAATCCACTTATAAAAAGCCCATTGTGCAAGATCTGCAGTGGTATTCCCTTGATTGCCCATTTAACTGGCACGACCACGACGGCCTGCAACTTGAAGTCATTCTTTGCAAGCCAATGACTCACCGTCAGGCTAATGGCAATTCTACCCCCAAATCCTCATGCATCGACGTGAAACTGACTCTGGAACTAAAAACCGCTCCCCGCATTTCATTGTGTCATGTTGAACTGAGCTGGGATGAGCCAAACTCCCAGGTTTGGCAAAGTGTGTCTTGATCACTTGTTAACAACTATCGAAAACTTCACCTCTTTGCTTTGCTTGTTCTGGAACCTGCACATGACGTGTGGCTGCAGTCAAATGTCTGTAAAGGGAAGAAACGAGGGCAGGGGAGGCAGAGGAAGGGACAGCGTGCTTGATCTCGGCGTGTGACGTCTGAGTCTTCTCAGGTCGGGACCAAGGCGCACGCGGTGACTGTGCCTGACCTAGTTGCATGTTTTGTTCGCATTCTCCAGGCCCATCGGCTGATGCTCGTTCACATATGTTCGTGTGCTTTACCGGAGTGTCCATGACCTGCACCTTTTACACGTTGATGCATTTCATTGCCTGGGTTATTAAGGTGTTAACAAGTTAAGCCGGTCCTCACTGCCCTCGTGCACGCCCCGTGATGTCCGTCGACGCCCCCCGATAGTCGTCCTCTGGTGACGAGAGCCACGGCGACCGGCGAAAAACGAACAAACAAACGCCCTAACCCTTTGTGCTTAGGCATGATCCGCTGTCGGTGATTAGTCGACTACTTAGTCGGCGATGGCCGCCAGTGGACGTCCACGACGTGGGCGGTTATGGACGGCCGCCAACGAGACTGAGCTTTACATACCGCTGGCGGGATACATATGTCAACGATTTCAACACGCGTCGCCCTGCATTTGCTTTCAGGGAAATGCCGAAAATACAGCCGACGCAATGTGCAGCCGAATTTAAAAACATGCAGTCGAAATACACGGCTGACGAATGATATGGCCGAAAATTGCAGTGGCATACTGGTGTTGCAGATGTCCATTGCCTTAGGAAACTGCAGTCACCGATCATCGTGACCTAAGCAAACCGCAGCCACCGTTCATCATAACCACAGTAAATTGCAGCCACCGATCATCATGACCTCAGCAGACTGCAGCCAACCGATGATCATACCTGGAGCAAACTGTAGCTACCGATCATCGTGACCTAAGCAAACCGCAGCCACCGTTCATCATAACCACAGTAAATTGCAGCCACCGATCATCATGACCTCAGCAGACTGCAGCTACCGATGATCATAACCTAAGCAAACTGTAGCTACCGATCATCGTGACCTAAGCAAACTGCAGCTACCGTTCATCATAACCACAGCAAACTGCAGCCACCAATCATCATGACCTCAGCAGACTGCAGTGACCGGTTGTCACAACCTCAGCAAACTGCAGCCACTGATCATCATGACCTCAACAAACTGCAGCCATCGATCATCATAACCTCAACAAACTGCATTCGCCGGTCATCATGACAACAGCAAACTACAGCCACTGATCACCATAACCTCAGCAAACTGCAGTCACCGATCATCATAACCTCAGCAAACTGCAGCCACTGATCATCCTGCGTCAAGCAAGCTGCAGCCAGTGATCATCATAACCTCAGCACACCCCAGGCACTGATCATCATGACCTCAGCAAACTGCAGCCATCGACCATCATACGTCAAGCGGCCTGCAGCCACCGATCATCATGACAACCGACGCTTACACGGCGGACCTGTCGTCCAACCGACGTATGTCGAACCTTGAGAGAGGGATGCTGCAATGACGTCATCGCCCCTACTTTTGTCTGCTAAGCGGGCGTGCACGACGCCTGTTCGGCAAGGTCGCCGACAATCGGCTATGCAATTACGGGCTGGCCTCCACCCGGCACACGTCACCCTCGGCGCGGCCGTCGGCCCGTATCGTGACCCATCAGGCGGCTGCGGGTACAGCATGTTGCAAGGCAATAAACGCCCCACGGTGACTGAAAATGACGTGGTGCAATTTGGCCTCCAGGGCATTCCCAGCTCATTGACTGATTCGCCAAGCTATGATCCCTGCAAGCGCGTGGCAGTCACTGGGTGCAGGCCCTTTGAATGAGCGGCATCGTCACTGACGAGCGAATCGCAATGGTGAGTGCACGACCGTGGTGCTGCCTCGCAGTAGACGGGGCTGGTCCGTGCAAGGAGCACATATAGGCGCACTGCCGCGTGTGTTCCCGCGGAAACGCCAAGCGTTTGGATGGTTTCCGTCAGTGTAGCAAGAGTTGCCTATCGTTGACTGCTCAGGCACACTCGATCAGCGTTCAGGGCCGCCGTGTTCCTCGCCGATAACTTCCCTACCCTGTCGTCTCCCGGTGCCTGTATTCCTCGGTGGGGCCGCCACCCGGACACCAGCGCCCCTCTGCTCACCGTGCCGTTGTCTCCCCTGCTTTACTGCGCTTTTTATCTGACGTCTTCCCTGCCCTGCTGCCTTAGCCATGCGTGAGGAACCTTTTAATGTTTTGGATGCCGAGACCTAGCATCGACGCTGGGAACTTCGCACAGACGTCCCTCCTCGCAGCAGGTCTGTTTGTGCTGTTCCCGCGGAGCTAACGGCGGCATGCTTCAAAACAATCTATTACGCGTCGGATGAGTGGATAGACTTCAAGACCGCCGACAGACACCCCGGCCACTTCCATTTGCTTACAGCGCTGCATGCGGCAGCCGACAAAAACCAGCGCCCCAAGACCACACGTGCTTCGCGGATCCCAGAAATGGACAACCGGAATCTGAACCTTGAGGGCTGGATCCCGGATGTTTCCAAGATCCCATATTCTCCCTGCAGTGGTACTAAGCGACTTTCCGGAATCCAAAATCTGTCCGACTTTGTTGAAAAAGGGTTGTTTGGGGATCCAAAGCCCATTTCTGGGACCCAATCCCCTGTCTGCCACAAGCCCCTCGCCCGGCGGGAGGGAGCGGCGCCCGCGGGCTGGCCCCGGGGCTTGGGGCGAGCCGGCGAGCCCTCGCTCGGCCCGACCATGGGAACCGGTTTGTCGCCACTCCGGTGGCGGGACGGCGGCCGCGTCACGGCGGATTAGGCAGTGCCGCCGGCGGCCCGAGGTGAATCTCGCGGTACCGGCGGGTCGCGCTCGGGGCCGGCTGGACGGGGCGCGCGACGCGCGCGTGCGACCGCGAGGGATGCCGACCTTGTAGGAAAACCGTGCGGCGAGTGGGTGAGGTTGAATGCGTGGTATGGTAGGGGTATAGAACGGGAGAAAAAGTGGAGATGTGCGGCGCGAGAAAACAGCCCACAAAAACAGCAGAGCTTGTTGCGCAATGCGAAACGCGGTGCACCGCTTTTAGGAGGTGCGCGAAGCATGGTAGCGACGTTGGTTGGATCGCGTGAGCTCGCACCATCGGTGGAAATGTTTTTGCAGTTCATGGACCATCGTCATAACGACCTCGCACGGAGTGACGTGGTACCAACGCATGAATATGTCAGACCTTCGGCATGGTTAGGGATATTCCCTCTCGCGTTGCTGGCGGAGGGGGTCGAATGTTAGTAGAAGCAGGAGTAAGGATCGTTTGCGTCTTCAAAAGGAGCATATTCCACATCTATATGGGGTTTTGAATTGAAAGGGCCATCTTTAAGATCATTCGGTGCACTTCACAGCCCTGCCCTTCTTAAGACCTAAACTGTTCTTGTTTCCCAGGTGTACACTCGCGAAGATGTGCAGACTTTCGCGGAGATAATTGCATTATCACCCATGCACACATGACGCCATGATAACGCCATTTAAATCCCATCACTCCATTGGCCATGCGGTGACCAAGGTCAGTAGGCACATAATTGCCGAGTCATTTATGTTTGGTGTTCATAAGCGCGATTTCCAGATATACCGTCCGTCAACCGATTTCACTCACTGTCGTACGAGGTACAATTACGTATTAAGAAGCAGACCTAGTAAGCACGGAACCAGTTGTCTAGAGCATCCTGTCTAGAGCTGCAACTGTCTAGAGCATCCTGTTCCACTTAAAAGTAGACCAATAGCTTTAAGTAAGCTTATCTCACCATACCTGATGGCTGCTTTAATATCTTCAAATGTGGAACATTTCATTTAATTTCGTTGGAGCACCGAAACAAAAACCAATTGTACTCATGTGCTTAACAAATCGGCAAGTGCCCGATTTGAGCAAGTTCGACTGCGTTTTTGCAATGACTTATTTGGCCGACGACTGATTTGGTCAAATTTAGCCAAATACTGATTTCGGGCAAAATTTGGCCGATTGGTGCAATCAGTCAATGGCTTAAAGTCAGCTCAACCATGCTTGCCAACACAAAGCGTCAAAAATATTTTCTGCAGCACAGAGCGACACTTTGTCAACCAAACAGGTAAAAGCCGTGCTGTGAATCAGTTCAGTTACAAACGATAGCCAAATCTTATTTTAAAGACCATGAGCTATTGATATCGTTTGATCTGAAATGTCATCGACCTGCCAACAGTGAATTGGGCGCCTGTAAACGAGCATTCTGCATCGGTTTTGTGGAGAAATGAGATACCATGTATTACCACTTAATACCAAACAAGCGAGTTCATCTCAGAAGTAGTTCTACAACCAATCAGAGATGACCGCTTAGCTCAGTGTCCCCCGCATCAACCAGGGGACAGTTCGCGTTTTCAAAACTCTCGTGATGAGTCTCGGCATGCCCGTGGACGACCCACAGCGGAAACACCAGACGAAACACACACCACGACCCCACAGACGAAAACGAACAACGGAAAATGAAATCACAAAAAACTATCCCGTGAATCGGAGCAGCAAAATCATCAAGCTGGTTGAGCTTTTTTATCATTCGTTAATCATTGAGCACGAAAATGTTCCGTAATCTCTATTTTTCCAGTGGTGTCCGAAATGCATCGTGGAAAGAATCACCTTTGCCTGATGAATACACATTTTTTTCGTATTTGCTATGAGTGGGCCGTATATTCTGCTGCCACCGTGTTCATCTCTGCAGCCCTTTCGCCTCAGGTGAAATAACTGCAAACTAGTTTTGCAAGAACGTCAATCATTTGCACTGCACCAGTGACATTTTTTTCCGGATAAAGTTTTGGGTTCGATGCAACGAAATATCTGAGAGCGAGGGCTTTCGGCGAAGGGTTCGAAAGCCAAAAATCATGACCTGTTTGGTTCTGCGCCACGATGTAGTGAGCAGACGTCTGCACCAGGCGTACTGCGCATGCGTCTCTTTCAGCCCGTTCCGTCAATCATGGCTTGTGGTTTCTGAAACAGCTTGGTACAGGAGACTGAAATTTAGTAGGCTTTTCTAACCACGCCATTTATACTTGCCTTCGATCATCCACGGTCACCGTTTATAGTGAAATCGATGTCGGTATCAGGATTTGTAACGAGTGCGTCAACGCTGTTTGGAGAGAAATCTCACTATACCCGCCCATACCATACTTGGATGAGGGACGCATTGCCATTGCGTAACAGGGGTCCTTAAGCCACATACTAATCGCCGATTTACGTGGCTCGGTGTGCTTCGAGCAGCACGCGGCGCTGCACGGACGCCTTGTGGTGACCTCGGTGTCCATGTATCAGGATAAGCCGCGACCGCTTACTCGAGCCCCACACAAGGCAGCGCAATCCATGCAAATGCAACGTGACTATCAAACATGTGGACAGCGTTAGTGAGAAGGTGATCCAACACGATGAAACGAACCGCAGAGGACTGCTGTGAAGCAAGTAACAGTTGTCAACCTTCAGATACTCATCCACTTAGATATCACTAACCGTCTAGCGACATGTTTACATGTCATTGGAAGCATGACCCAATGACATGTATGACCATATGATGTATGATGCATGACCGTTTATTTCACCCTTGCTGCTACTCTATTCTTTATGTCTGTTTTGTTCTTCCTTCATATTATGCGCTTTACTTAAGAAAATCTGTTTCGACACACTATGCATACACGTTCCACTTCCACTCTTTCATCCAGGGGCTCTGGTCCATCGATCGCAGGACAGCATTACCACTGGTCTTTGTGGACTGCGCTGCTCATGGGGTTGGTCTGCACCACAGATGGGACGAAGCATGGTTTTTGTTATACCTGCAGCCTAGTGATGTGAAAACCTGCAGCCTCTCGTTCATGGCACGCTTGCATTTCGGCACCTGCAACTTCCTGAGGTACCAGTGGGCAACGGTGCAAAGAAAAGAAAAGAACTCTGTAAGGAACTCCTCGGTCTAACCAAGGGGCATTTGCGCTTCTCTGGATATGTCTTCTTTTTGTCGCCGAACTGTAAGCCTGTGTTTCCTTCACCGAAGCCCGATGGTGTAAGCGTGTCATTTGTCACATTCGTTGCATGCTTGGTCTGACTGCAGATCAGTTCTAGTTCCAGCCTGCCAAAAAATCCTGAATGTTTATTTGGTAGCAGACTTTTGCATATCTCTAGGATTGCAGGAAATGCAACGAGAGGTGACGATGCAGCGGACCTCACAATCAAAGCTTTGCCCGTTGGGAGTAATGTGAGGCGGTCTTCACCTAAAAACATCCGTGCAGCATTAACTCGCACCAGGTAATCTCCAGCTGTACCCATGCGGGAACAACTCACACCTCATCGTCCCAACCTACGGCAGTGCGGAGCACTCCCAACTGCAACTGTTCCGCTGCGTCAACGGGAGGAGCACCTCCCCCTGCCGGCCGGTGCCGCGTCACTGACCCCGTGCCACCCCCACTCTCCTCGCGTGCCGCGGCCCGATGACCCACCTGACAGTCGGCCTCCACGTCGGCGTACACGCCCGGGTACTCGTAGTCGTCGCAGTTGAACGACGTCTGCGGCCGCGACAGCAGGTTCGGGTAGTCTATTCCTGGCGGCGCGAGGCGCATGGCGTCACGGCGGCTGGAGCCGGAGCCGGAGCCGGAGCCGGCGGCCCGGCTGCCGCGGCTGAGCCTGTCACTCGTGCCGGGGGTCCCAGCTCAGCTCAACATGCCAGGCGTGAGCCTCCATCAGCGGACCTGCGTCACCGGCCCGGCGTAACGGCCGTCCTGTCCAGTGATTTGAGGCCCCGGGGACGGTGGACGCAGGGACCCGACAGCTTTGCGATGTCTTAAGAAGATGGAGGATATATCCAATGGCTTCAATCGTCAACGGCAACAGAGCGATGACATCACCCATGTTCGCAAAGACGCCTCACCGGACAGGTGCATCGTTCCACTCCCGTTCGATTTACTCGACCTAACTGTGTAGTTAATAATTGACAGTGAGCTGCATAAGGCCGGAACCGAACAGCAAGAATCTCCTCACACCGTCAGTACTGGACCTAAACCCAAGCGCCCACACCCCTACCGGCTTAACTGGCTTCGCCGATGATGCAGTCTCCGTCCGGGTCGTCGAGAGTGACCTTGCATTTTGCGGTGTCAGGATGAGCCCCTCTTGGGCGCGGGCCGTCAGCCAGCAGGTCACCAGCAGCAGCGTCACGGACAGCTTCATCGCTGCGGTACCGACAAGAGGGGATGTGTTGCATCAGCTCCACCACAGGGAAGACGCAGCGGGCCATTTCTTTCATCTTTTGGGGAATTTAAAATTGAGCTTGACAGTGTGCTATGCCGAATCGTCAGAATTGTTCGAAAACCTGCATCACTTGTTTGTGTCCTCGGGTAATCGAATTGCTTTAGAGATATGTGGTAGATTTCTTGAAAAAGGTTAGGTGGCAAATGCGAAAGATAATCAGCTCATTTCTGGTGACGGTAGTGTTGCTCTTGGCCAATGCTACTGCAGTAGCCAAAGATATAACCTCACAACTCCGGGCACTGTGCAACAGATGCTAGCGGGTAGAATAGTCCTGCTAGCAATTCCATTATCGGAAACGTTTGGGGGCCTAATGGGATGTGGATTCCGCGAGAACATGGTTTTGGCTGTGTTTAATAGCAACACCGAAAAGGTAAACAACAGTAGTCATTGGTGACCGATTTTCCGGACAAACTTGATGGATTGTCGTGTTAGGCCACTGGTTAAGACGCATGGTTGCTTCTTATTCACAAGCAAATATCAAGCCCATAGCGTTGCACGCAAAAACGAATTTAAATAAGAGGACTTTTAATTCGGGGGAGGGCCATCAGCATGTTGCAACGGTGTCAGCTGTAAACTTACTCCCTGGCATCCGAAGGCCCTTCGTTTGTAGCAAAACCAAGGACAAGCTGTGTTAAAAAGCCGCTATGTTCCAAGGTTATAGTTTACAAAGAACATTTTCCAACGAGAAAAGTTTCTTGTGCAAGGATGGGTGTCTGCAAGTTGTGATAATTTCCTTGCACGGCCCACACGTGTAATGATTTCCTTACCAACATCGGAAAACGTTGTCATTCCTGGAGCTTTCAAAAATCAATAGAAAAAAGCAAATATCAAATATCCTCTGAAATCCTGCAAATTCAAACAAAATTCCTGCAAAGTGGTTAAGCACGTAGTGTGAACCACCGGACTCTGGGTAGGGGCAAGCCCTTCCATGACCGCATTCCCCTGGCTATGTTCCTGTTTATGAGGCGCCTACACAGCGTTGAGATAAGTTGATGGTAAATGCCACTCTCTCATTTCCTTCTTACGAAATCTAGTTCAAGGTAACATGTCGTCACCTTAAAAAGAAAACGTAAACAAGAGTCGAACACTGCATGCCATTTATCCAATTTACATTAAAGGAAACAGCATAATGTGGTAATAGAATACAAGGCATGCCTTTTCGTGCGTTGCTGACCGCTTCTTCTCATCAGTTTATGGAGAATAAAGTCTTTGGAACGTGAACTTAGGCGGCATGTGTATGAAAAATATTTGCTCATCTCCAATAACGAGCAAGTCCTATAAGTTACGCCCTGTTCATTCATGTTCTAAACACCTATCCAAGTCCGGCACGTTACGAAAACTTTTTTTCGGCGCCTGGGCGAGAACACGGCCATCTGGAGGTGGCCAGTGGGCACGCATTTGAATTTCCAGCCCAGCCGATTACCGAATGGTAATTATGGCTCGACGCAAGGACACATAACTATCCCGCAATTACGAGACAAGTGGTTAATACTTTGAATGTGTAGTAACCGCGAAGCACAGCATACACCGCGACGTTACAGGCCTTGTAAGACATCGAACATAATATACAGATTTCACGGCTGAACGAATTTGTATGTGCCTAAGGTGAATGAAGAAGCAAGGTGATCACAGCCGTGACATATTAAAGCTCATGCAGAAATCAACATATGGCACGCCCGTAAGTATGTGCGGTGACTAAATCACATCTTGCTATCGACATCCCTCGCAATCAGCTGGCCATTCTCAAGGAACGGTTCGTTCATCAAAGTATGAAACATGCTCTTAAGCCAACCACAACAGATCAGCTACATAAGGCCTTGTACATGGTTCGACAAACTGATCTCCACACGCGCATTAATCGCGCTTTGAAACAGAAAATTGTGCACTAAAAATAATCATCCTAATAGCATCTGAAAACAAACTGGCATTGAGCGAGTATGTATCGAGTATAAGCGAGCCTGACCCTCTCATATTGTTCCCGCTTTCTTACAAAAACACAACTGCACCGGTGAATTGAGGTTTATCGCTGTCATTTGTCATTGTTTGCACTTATAACTTTACACTACCGAGAAGCAGGATCTAACTATGAGTTACACTAGGGGGCTATGTTTCCGCCAAAGTACTGAGCGAGCAAATGAACTTGGCTGTTTGCCTGAGTAGTGCCCTCCGGGCGCGATAACATAGTGATCTGCCCTGATCCTGGAGCGCTCTGTCTTGGGGCGTGACCGGGTCAGGCCCAGCGGCCGGCCTTGTCGGCCGACCCCCGTGACGCGTTCGACACCACGAGTACGGCAAACCTATATGGAGGCGCGTGCTGCTGCTAGTTCGCGGTTGAACAGACACGAGAGCGGTCTGGAATGTGATCACGTGGGAATCGGGAGTGGGGCTCTGGTGGAACAGTAGTGAACGTAGCGGTTCTACAAGAACGAAGAACGAAGCCGGTTCTACAAGCTTAACAGTCGGATTTACGTGAATGCGATCCTAGTGCTACTCCAGGGACGGTTCGTGTCTGTTGCGGTGTTTAGATCAACAGTTACCGTCGGATCCGGCATAATACTGAATTACAAACCCTGTGTTCAGTTAATGCCGTCGGTGGCAATAAATGTCGCTCGAACCCGAAAAAGCAAGTTGGTATCGAAAGGAGATTAGCAAAAGGCAGGAGTACACAATTACTCTCCTCTGTTCAAGTGATGTTAATGAGATGTCTTATTGAAACCCAAGCAAGTACAGGCATCAGTTCGATGTAGGCCAGCGCCTGAAGACAGCCCACAAACGGGTCCGAAGGTTTTTTAATGTGCTAGTTTCTCTTAACATGTGAAAATGACCGAGAACCATGTAGCTGGGTCGAGTTTGTTAGTTCACATCTTACTTGCGGTACCACTTACTACCTTACTCTTGCTCTCTTCATACGGTACGTCACGACCACGAACAATGGAAGTCCTCCGAACGTGGAGTTGGCCATTTTTGTGTTCTTTGCAGGCAATATCCGTTTAGCCAATTTTCAATTTCTCGGAAAGTTTGGGGATAGCCGCGCTGGCCCTCGCGTCCCGCACTCCTGACGCTACAGATGTACACAGCCGCCATAGAGCCACCATGCAGCAGCAAGATCGGATAAACCGGACAGTGATGGGAGACTGGCAATTAAGCAACTTTGGATACTGATTCAACCCCGAGGTAGTAAGTTTTCATATCGAGGATACGTTTCGATGCATGCCGTGGAAAGATGGTCGTGGTCTTTACTACTCGCATTTGTGTTTGAGAAAAGACCATCAAAAATCATAATTTAATCTCTACCTGTTGCGCTGAGTTTACTATCTTGCAAAGAAAAGTGAGCCTACTGAAAATTCCTCTTGCCGGTTACGTACCAAAAATTTTGGAGCAGCAGAATTTGGCACCACGGTTGACCCATGGCCTCCTACTAGTTGAAAGCCTCCCCCCCAAAAAAAAGAGAAAGATTCACCGTATTTCAAACACGTTATTTTGTGACGCTAAGATGTTTTGCTTTCATGAACTTAAACGGGAGATAAAACCTATCAGACAATGCAATTTAATGCAACTTGCATATAAGAGTCACTCAAATGAATGATTCGCGCACTGAATGTCAGCAGCGAATAAGCTACAGGTGTTTTTTGAAGAATGGTCTATTTGGCTTTTTTGAAAACGATAACAGGCTGTGGCGTTGCCAGATTTGGGGATGTACAGAGATATCGACGCTCCGTGATTTTAAGACCAAGGTAGACCCGACCAGATACAAGATAACATTTTTGTGAAAATGATATGAATAACTCGGAGCCTGCACACTCGCAGCCCAGCAGCAAGACGACCGACGCCCGCATTGCAGTCTCCTCTGGCCGTGTGGTTACCACTACGTGTCTGGGGAACCAGAGGTACAGGGTTCGATTCCCCGCGGAGCCCGCCCTTTCTGCCAGGGCGAGAGGCAGGTGACGTCCTATAGCCTCAGTGGCTGAGAGCGTCGTAAAACCCCAATGACGGTGATGAAGGCTGGGCGGCGTCGGTCCCGCAGCTACCACCAAATGGCGGCCAAAGTACGGGCGAAGACGACCGCACACTGGAAAGCAGTTCTTCCGAACGTTTTATGAAATCAGTTTCTTTGAGTGGCAGGTATTCCGGGCTGTAGATTTCGCCTGCACAACGTTCAGATTGACACTCAGAACGGCTTAGCATTTGTAGTACCGCAAAATCATGACGTGATGGCAGAGTTCCTATTGTTCGTCTCGATGCGATGGCAGAGTTTCTATTGTTCGTCTCGCTGCAACTGCTAATCTGTTCGGAGGATCAGCCTCCAAACCGCACAGATGAAATCTTCCACTTCACACAAGGGATGTTGTATCACCTTTTGCGGTCACGAGCTGAAGAACAATTTTGCCCTATCCCGGGGTCAAAAGTGGCTCTCATTCTGGCAACACGTGGACCGTTTCTCCAGCCTATCAATACGGAGAACCTTACAGGATATATCGTACGCCGGTCCTGGCCCTTACGCGGGAGGCCCTCTGACTAAGGCATTTGGCTCCGGCTCGACGCCAGGGTCCTCAATGACGCGCAATGACCCCTTGCCTGCGCAGGGTAATATTTAGCACCGATACTCCAGTTCGACCTATCCGGCCTTTGGCTGAAACGGGCTGATTTCCCCGGACCCCGTTGCGGTGATTGACACAGTGTCCCTCCACTGACTCACTGTGGATCTGTTTATTACCATTTCTCACATCTGCTTTCGTTGTCACATCGACATAAGACCCCATCGCCTCAGGAACCCCAACCAGCCTAAGAGGCCTTCAGACAGACGTTCACGGGCACGGCCTTGTCCCTACTTGGGAAATGGATCCCCTCGTGGGCACGGAACCAACTCCTCAGCATTGGTAGTCTCTGACCGACATAGTAGCCCTCATGGTGCCAGGGACCCCTGAGCAGCACGTGAGGCCCTCTGACTGACATTTCAGGGCTCGGACCTGTGAGCTGCGATATCTTGATGCGAGGTTCGGCCAGCACTGTGGGTCCTTCAACCGGGGCCCTGATCGTCGCGGCATGTCCCCTTGTGCTCCCTTCCCCGGCTGCGTCTCTATTGGGTCGTGGTGCCCACATGATGCATGACATTTTACTACACCACTTCCTTTTTCAACACTAGCTAGCTGTGGGAATTGACCACTGAAACTGACTGTAGTCGCGCCATGACCAACCACGATTCTGACCTTGGATGACTGCACTTAAGCATATTCATCGTCGAGTATCATGCACGGCGATGATTTTTCGGCACTTGAAAAAGCCACATTGACATTATTTCCGTTCATTGTCAAGGTTTTTTTCTGAACTTGAGCTCGAATGCCACTTGTGTTGCAAATGACACATCTCAATCATGTTGGCTCATAATATTTATTCATTTAGAGCACAGGTCGTCTGCGGTAAAGCCCAGTTCAGGAATAATTACACTGTTGAATACAGTAGATGCCCGATACAAAAACGTACAAAGCCCCAAATACATGCACATTAGGTGCAGTCATACCTGCACATGGCACGCCTAGACAAAACATTCATCACCGACATGGTCTGCGAGTGTCGCGAACCCGCACAAATTGGGCCGGAATTGTTTTGTTCGCTGGAAGTCATTTAATTTTAACACTGCAAACCCCTGCGACAGCCCCCTGGAAGAGGCCGGTGGGCCGAGAGCGCCAGGGAAATGTATTCGGATCGAATGGGGATGTCAGGCGAACTGTGATCGGTAGCGACGAGCAAGCTTTGCAGTCAAATAGCTGATGATACACGCTGCACAGAAACGACGCGTCGGACTAACATCAAAGTGGCAACTGATGCTGTAACAGCAAAATGGCTAATTTCACAACGGTTTGAAGTTTAGACCTGATGCCACCAAACCTCACATAAGCTTGTGAAAGGTCGGCAAAATCGATGAAGCACATTTGTAATCACTTGACACGTCATGGGGCACTAGACGAACGTGGCGCATACAGGGCTGAATACGTGCCGCGGAGCGCCAATATTCTGCATTTTGGCTGTGCAAAGCCTTAAAATAAGTTCATCAGGGATACACCCTCATTCACGTGAGAGTACATCATTGATTTCATCACACACACCCTCATTGATGTGATTAATGTGGAAGGCATTTTCACATCATGGTAACGTGTTTGTTTACTAATGTATCATGTATTCTTTTCTTGAGAAGTGTTTTTGGTTAGCTCATCCGCCAGTAGGGAGAATATCTATTCCTCCATGCACCCAAAAGCGAAGAACGTAACGATTTCGGATCATGTTGGATCCAAAGCTATGTAAACACGGCAGCTCCACATCCAACTAAAAAAACGGCCGCCGGACCGTCGCGCGGTGTGCGCTGGTGGGCGGCGGCCCGACCTACCGTGGCGGTGTGTGGCTGGACGCAGCGCGTTTGACCTGTGCCTCCGACAGACGCGCCCCGACTGGCCGACCCGGACCGGCCAGCAGCCGCCGCAGCCTTCACCAGGGCCGGGTCGGCGCCGGCGCCCGCTGCCGCTCCCGGCACGACCAGGCGCCGCGCCGGCGGAGAGTCCGCCGCAGCCACCGATCACAGCCGGAACGCCCCCGCGTTGGCCGGGCGGGGCCGCAGAGAGCCCGCTCAGGGCGAGGTCGCAACTGACTGACTCCAGCGGGTCACGGTCCCCGGTCACAGACACCGTCATACACGGGGTGTCTCGCACAAATGCAATGTCACTTTGGTTCTTCTCGAGATAATAATATTATAAGGACCTAGTATGGAACCAGATCTGGACTGCACGAAACACAGGTCACGATCTGTCGTCGGGGTTATTAAAACGCTCACACGTTCAACTCAAGAGGCGTTTTTACTCCATGTGGTTCTTCGTTATTCTATGTTTGCAGCACTTCCGATTTCTTACCATGAGATGCAATCGGCAAGCGTAGAATAGCCAAAAGATGCATGGTGACGAAATGGTTCATCTTCCGGAGTAAAGTTTTACGGCTATTCTGATAGGTCAGACAATAGACGTTGAGTTTTGCTCGGATATTCCTATTCACGTGCATTCAGATTTGGTGCCGAATTAGCCTTTTATCTAATAATGCTGGCGTGGAGAGCGTTAGTGAACATCTTATACAGGAACGTAAGCATAAACGGGCCAAAGGAAAACGCCACAACTGAACGACTTACGCGGAGTTGGGGCACAAACGGCTTTTGCACACAGTTGAGCATCACGTACGCTAAACAATCTTCCCCCTGAATACCTGGTTGATATACTTCGAGCTCAGTTGCGTGAAGTTGCGCTTTATTCCATCTTTCTTTTTGTAGACTCAAACTGTTTAACTCTTGTCCCTGAAACTGAATCCTTTTGACGTATCATTACTCCCTGCAAATACTTCTTGCATCAAGCCCAGATTTCCACAAGTCTCAACGGCCTCGAGGTCGTCGAGGCTGTCAGATTTGTCTTTCTGGCGTTGCAGTCACGCCATGCCCTTTCTTTTCTCCGCTGAGAAGAACCTCGTTTTATCTCTGACAAGCTCCTTCTTTTTATGAGCCAAACATTTTAAAAAAAGATTAAGTGTTAACCTTTTGACTATGCATTTTGGGGATCAGCGTACACACTAAGCAATGTTTCTTGTGTAATCATGGTCACGCCAACTGATATGAAATTCCGGGTCAGCGATAGAATTTTGTGGCGAAAGCTGAGCGTGCTGCAAAGGTCGGCAGTGTCAGTCTTGCCCTTTGACGACGCCTGACCTCTGGCGCCGCCGCTGGCACCGGCAGCAGAGATATGTGGAGTGCAATAGTGCTGCCATCTGGAAAAGGGTGACTTGAGCGCCTCTGCCATCTGTCGGGTGGGACAAACCAGACGATACTTTGGAGGGAGCTTGGCGGTTGATTTTTCTCTAACTTCCATCTGATCTTATCAGAGACCATTGTGTAATGAAATGGGCAGTAATAGGGCTGCTTATTCGGCTCAAATGGATACAACATTTCTCTATGCCTGTTTTTCACCTTCGAGCACTCAAAACTCCAGTGACCATAGGTATCCCGTTGAGCCTCACACACAAAATTTCAAACGGAACATATCACAGCACATTTTTGCTTGCAAATCTCCCTGAGCCCATAAGCTCAGACAGATAAATATATGTGCAGACACAACTTAGCGTAACAGAGCACTGTATCTTCGAAACATTCTACCTAACTTCCTTCAGCAGTTCTTGGCATCGCATTTCCTCGCATACGCGGCTCTTTACTCTCTTATCTTTGTTTACGTACTTCTTGAAACAAGTTTCTGCAAAAGCACAATTACTTGCGTCGAATATCTCAAAAGATGCATTTTTGCATCACATGACATAATAAAGATATTTGAAATTTTGTTGCGCAGTTCTTCCTCTATGACATTCACCACGCGCATTGCATCGCAAAGATAAACTCACGCATCATATCTCCTTGTTTATCGAACTTTTCGTGACCGACTTTTGCGTTTGTCTAGTGCGCACATCCAGGTATGCAGGGTAGGGTTTCATAATCATCTCGCTAATCGTATGCAAATATTAATGTTATGTGTGCGGAAAATTTGCACCTGCTGGTTCGACCATACCTGCGCGCCCCGCTAAAACATTGACTGCGGTCGGTACTCGCTCGTTAGTCAGTGTGCTGGGATGGAGACCAGGGAGCTGATCACAAAACTGAGGGACACGACGCGAGATGCTGCCCGACAGCATGTACTCTGCGCTCAGCCGGGGGGCCCTGTAGTAGAAGCTGACAGAAATATGCCTTCACTCGTGTTTTTTTCTCGTTCTGAGGACCACGCATAGACGTAACTTCAATGATTTTATGATAGAGAAAACATAAAGTCTGCGTTCTTTTGCCCGCACATGCACGCTTACCACTGACTTCCATTGACAGCCGCCATGAATGCACTGAGCCCAGGTACAAACCAGAGTCAAGGCCCCTGCTGCCAGCAGTTCAGCCAGCCGAGCTGGAAGCTGTCGCCGCGACCGAACTCTAGGGAGAACGCTCTAACAGCATGTTTGTGCATATTTGTCGTCAGCATGTCTTCCGCGTAATCTTGACGGGATAGACAAGTCACGCGGTGTCCAGAAGCAACGATGAAATGTGCATGACTCAAGCAATGCTGAAGCAAGCACGGTTACCATAGCGGACGTGATCAGACATGATCCGTATATATATATATATATATATATATATATATATATATATATATATATATATACCACCCATTCTGGGCTCTGAGACCAGCTGGTAGCATGAGGTATGGGTTGGAATAAATGCTCCAACTGTTGTCTTCGTCTGAAAGGTTCAGATCCACTCAACGATTTGGCCAATTATTTATCAGGCCGCATTTAGATGCATGGAGGCCTTGGAAAGGATCTCAGGGCGTCTGGCGCTTAACTATGCATACGTCTCTCACTGCGGTGATTTCTGGCATCTTCAGTTGCAAATCTAAAAATTCCACGATCGGTAAACTAGCGCTCTAACCACATAACATTAACCCAACCTGTAAACTTCAACGCTTATGCAGGTACCAGCCAGGGCAGCGGATGCCCGAGGTGGGTTCGAGTCGGTACAGGAGCTTGCTATTTGCCCCTGACTCCGACCGGTGGTAGCGGTTACGTTAAAGGTCAGGTGAAGCTGGAAGGCAGAAGACCGTGGCACTAATTTTGGCATATCTGACTCATGTTTTCTGTGGTTAATTTATGTCAACACCGATGAAAACGCTGCCATGTCTCTATTTTTATGGGGCGTGAAAAGCTGTCGTAAGTTTTCGTCTCTCACTTCTGAGAGTATCTGTTTATCATATGAATGGACGCTGAACGGAAATCCGCCCTAAGCCTGCTGATAGGTTTTGGAGATAGAGCCGTGTTTTCAGACTCAGTACCCTCTGTCAGTTTCTTATGCGGTCTTTCACCCATTCATCCAATAAATCCTTGACAATGCAGGAGACAACAGACACCCTCAACACACTGTCAAACGTACTCCCTGGGGGGCCACCCACTGTCGAACGTACTCCCCGGGGGGCCACCCTCAACGCAATGTCGAACGTACTCCCTGGTGGACCACTGGCCATACCATCGTTCTACTAATCACTTGGCAGAAATGTGGAGACTTTCACAGAGCAGGCAGAAACTTGCGAGACTAAGGTACGTACGCACACCACGCACCAGCGCCTCTCAACATCCCTCGGTCAGTCTCAGCCTATTGGCGACGGCCGAAGAAGAGACTGGCATAGGCGTTGCGCACAACTTTATGCGACATCGCTGATACGTACGCGGGTCGGACTGGTCTCATCCTTACCATTTCCGTTTCGGGGACTGAACTGGAAATGGTATTAGTCCTACTCAAGCACTTGTGCTCGAGTATAAAAGCCCGCCGGACATCCTGACGGGTACCACCAATTTATTGATCCTCCCCCCCCCCCACCCCCCCCCCCCCCCACTCCCAACCCTTCAGGCGTTAGCCACCCGGACGTCTGCGGCCAGAAGGCCGTGGCGGGTCGCTATTTACCCGAGCGGCGGCCGCCCTGTGGCCCAGTATGCGCGCAGCGCGGGTCGCGAGAGGAGCGCTGTTCGACATGGCCGCGGTGCTACAGCTCTGCACGTCTCTGGGGCTGCTGCAGCCGGGCAGCACGCTCTGCGAGGGTGTCTACTCCACCAACTGTCACTGCGTGCGTCAGGACGAGCGGGTGCGGGTGTGCTGCGCCGGCCAGAACAGCCCCGACGACATTGCTCGTCTGCTGAGCGAGGACCTGCGGGACACGCCCAGGTGAGCCGCTGCCGCTGAGCCGGAGCTCAGCAGCTGGCGAGTGTCCTGACCAGGCCCGCCCGCTCCGCTGACAACAGAGCGAAGCAGTTTAATTATTTGAATTCGGTGGTTTTTTAATATCAAGCCTTAGGCGGGGCCTCACTTGAATGCACCACAAGTAGGGCCAGTCCGCTTCGCTGGACGACCATTGATATTATTTCGAGGTGGGCCTACCGTTACTATGACGCTTCCCAATCAGCCAAATCATTGTTATATTTAGCCTTAGGCGGGCTTCACTTGCGTCCGCTTCGCTGGACGAGAGTTAAGATTATTTTGAGGTGGCCTGACTGTTACTTGTATGCTTCCCAATCAGCCAAATCATTATTGCAATTCATCACTCGCTGAGCCACGACAAGTGGAGTAGGAAACCCGCCTTTACATGCAAGTTATCATTTTACTATTTAACTGGACACAGATGTGAAGAGACAGTGTTACAGCCCAAAAATCATATACCCTTTTCAAGAATAACCTTTCTATGTGCTGTTGCTTGTCTAGCTTGTCCAGTTTGTCAAGCTCGTCTAGCTTGAATCGCAATTTGCTTTTGATTAGACCCATTCCACCAGAAGGTTGAGAACCACATATCCATTCGCCTAAGCCGGTAAGCCGTCGGAAGCCTCCAGCCATCGTGCCTGAGACACGTGTCACTTTGACTGGTATAGAGCGGTGGTGCTGGCCACCCGTCCCGCCCCGCTCGTACCCTTTGACTGGTATAGAGCGGTGGTGCTGGCCACCCGTCCCGCCCCGCTCGTGCCCTTTGACTGGTATAGAGCGGTGATGCTGGCCACCCGTCCCGCCCCGCCCGTACCCGTCCGCGTGAGGCAAGTTGATACACCGCCTAGGCAGATCATGTTCTAATGATTTCAAAAAGTGGTGTCATAAACGCGCGGATATAGCGGTCATTCAAACCCGGGACAAACGTTCCCATGGCGTAAACCGGTGCCTTGTCTCATCGTCATGCAGCCAAGCCGATGTGAAACCAATCCGCAGTGGCATAACATGGCCGCGTTGCGAACCGTTGTGCAATTTGTTTCCGCGGTAGCACCACGGAGTAGATGCGTTATGGCTTTGGCAAATAGTGGGTAGCAGCCGATAGCAGCCCTTTTTGCCCTTTCCATACCCGAATTCCGTAGGTAGGCAATTACACAAATTCAAAAGTCATGCTGCTTTTTTATTTACGCTATAAGCCGATATGAGCGTTCTTAAATAAGGTAGGAATCAACCACCCACATAGCGTACAAAAGCAGAGTGATGTACGTATCTCACGGGCAGGCCGGTGCAGCGCGAAATTCCACAACACACTCAAAGGTGAATCACTAAAACTTTGAACAAAATAGTGTCATGGAACAAATAGTGGTCGCTGAACACGCTTCCGCGTTCTTCATACCCATGTCCTGGAAGCAGGACATTACGCGGAGTATGGAAGCCTTGGCAAGGGTTTTCAAAAGCAACAGCATATAGTGGAAGTAGCGTTAATGGGGGTAGCGTTAATGGTCGTGGCGTTAATTAAAACTCAGTCGAATGCTTGCACAGCGTGAGTAGATGCCGTAGCCCATAACTTTGCGGCCAATCTGATGAGGTACCGAACCGCAGTGGCATACAACAACCGTGATACGCTGTCAAAGGCGTCAGCCTGGGGTGAAAAAGTGTCTGTTCTGTCACCGACTCAATTTGAAAAAGCCTGAGTTGTCATCTGCAGCAAACTCCATCAGAAACCGTCACAAACAACCAGAAATGCGATAAAACGATACAAAACAAAGATAAATGAAGGGCGAAGATTCATAAAGATCATCAGTGATCTCGTTTCGAAAGGTTCACCTGCACTAAAGTATCATTTGCTGGCCATGGCAAAAAACCCGGTGGCTAGGGCGTAGGTCTTAGTGCATGAGTGTCTGACGCAGCGGGCTTAAGGCCGGTGAGCACATAGGTTCGGTAGGTAGGTAGGTAGGCACATAGGTAACGCTATTTAAGCCTAAGACGTTGTGTGTAAGACGTTGTGTGTACGGAGAAAGATGAGGATATGCTTGGTCATCGGTCGCTTCACGTCCATAAATGGCACGTAACCAACCCCGTACACCATATCATGACATACTGGGGCAATAACAGTGTTGGAGCAAAGCTCTTACATGGGTATATTCCATCCATCAGAGA
>NW_023596746.1:14094740-14099307 GCF_011947565.3 Pollicipes pollicipes
ATGAAGTCGGCTACGTTGAAGGAGGGCGTATGGATGCCTGGCCGATCAATTCATGTATAAGCCAGGCAGTTTTCTCGAAAGTGTATTTTCTGCTGTGTTATGGTGTAAGGGAAGATAATTCGGACCCAGGTTCTGTAGCAAGTATCCCATCTGCTTCATACGCCAATAAGTGGTGGTGCTGATTCATAAACATGCAGCAGAACAGTCACACCATCAGTTCGCAGGGGACAGCTGGTCGAGGGCAGTGGCCACCGATGGCGAACGGGAGCAGGACTCGGACAAGGAATGTCCGACAAAAATTTAGTTATTTGATGCCTTGTTTTTTACAGCAGAAAACCCAGTTTAATTGCTTTTGTCCACTCTTTTTGGAAGCTGGTGTTTTAAGCTTCCGCATTGGCTTCCGCCTAAAATACTGCAACAAAACCTTCCTTCGTAAAAACCGTACGTGACGGGTGATGTCAGAGGGCAGGGTAGACCGTGCCAAGCGCTGGGGCACATTGCGAACACTTCGCGGCTTTCGACGCAGTTTTGCCGTCGACCCGAGCTCTTTGATTGGATAGTGGAGTCCGTGCCTACGCATAGCGCTGGCGTTCGTGCCAGAAATGCTCACTATCAAAAGGCTCATACCAAATCTAAAAAACTCATGGCCGTGCCCATCATAACGCTTTGCAGTCGGCACGCGTTACAATTATGAAAAAGGCAGCCCTTATATCACAAATGTGGAGGACGGTGTATTGATCGCTTGATCCCCAGTCGCGTGAACGTGGTCGTCCTAACAAATCCTTTCTTCCTGTTAGAGCATGTGCCAGAAACAATGAGTGAGGCCTCTCGATTGTGCCGTAAGTTCTTGATTTAACAATACAACAGCAGGGTGGTAAAGAAACCAGTGAAAGGTGAAACAAAGGGGCTGTGTGAAACAACCGCTTATTCAACCTGCATCGTGAACTCTCCCCAGGTGGAGTTTGCTCCTGTTTTACTCAACAATGGCATGTGTATTTTTGCACGATCAAGACCGCATTTGCATTCTTGCGACCATGCAATGGCAAATCAGGATAAAAACAATGGCAGGCATCACTGATCTCACATTCTTCAAATCGTAACCGTTACAGAAGATTCTTCTGAGGACGAAAACGAGGTCCTGTTAACACTACCTCAGAGCACCACACCGCTACCGTTCTGATTTCCTTCTGACCTGCCCTGGGGCGTTTTCACGGCGCCGGTCGGAATTCAGAGTGACCCTAGCAGGATGGCGGAATACCGCACACGTCATGTGTGCAGTGTCGCCCGATTCTGTTTTCCGGATTAGTGGATGACCTTTTCCCTGGCATATACATCAGCTTAGGACTGCCGTCATCTGGTCTCCCACTCGCCCAACCTATCGCCCCTGAACTTAACAGTCGCCCCTGGTCACAAGAACTACGTCCACAGGACAGCCGAGCTAACTGTCAAAAGCTCCAGGCCGCCTTTGGACTTGAAATGGGACGCATCACGGGGAGTCCTCCGTCGACAAGAGTGACTGAACAATCGACCGCCTGCAGCGGGTTCAGCTGTTGCGCGCCTTAGACCGTCAGGGGTCCATGTGGGGCATCTTTTGTTGTCACGATTTGACGGATGTGAAATCTCTGGTGGCCGACATTGCTGCCGTCATGTTTTGCCAATGAAGTGGCAGTTGTTGAGGCCTTACAGCGTCAGTGTAACGTCTGGCATTGCTCCTGCCATATCGGCTACCCGGCTGCTCCGGCGGGTCGGGTTACAAGTGCTCTGGAGGCACGCGCTCGACACGGCTGGCATTCACTCACGTCTTTCGATGTCAGTTAATGTAAATCGTACTTCGACTGCAGCCGAATGCCACCAAATTCACGACTTTGAGAGCTTTTCACTGTCGAGGAGAGCGTGGGTAAGCTGTTATTTGGGTCAACCAACGTTTTTAAAAGCTTGCGTACATTGCCGCTCCCATCCACCTGCGATATCTGGCGAAAAACATTCTAGCATTCGCAGACTGGCCAAATATAAAACGTAGTCAGCATGACAAAAACATGACAAAATGGCCCAAGTAGCCGACGCGCTCCACAATGCCAATCAATGACAAAAACACGAGGCACCTACAGGATACTTTTTGGTACAGAATAAATACATATGCATAGCGATGCGTGCTGCGTAGCAGACTGTTCATGTTCGTCGCAAGGTGCTGAGGCCAGCCACGATTTTTACGACCAGCATGGGGCCTAGTTATATTGCTTTTTTATACAGCTTATTTTGTGAAGTGAGGCTTGGCTGAAAAAATCTGTGGAAAACAGTAATCTCAGGGTCATTGGAAGAGTACAATGTCACCTCTGGTCTATGGTGTGAGCCCTCATATAGCATAGTTTGTAGGATATTGCAATCACCTCCTAAAAGCCTTCCAGGTAAAAGCTACTCAATGTTGAGCAGCGTGGTGTCGTGCAACTTGCTCATGCAGCGAAACGTCGATGTCTTTATATGATCTCTACACAAGCTTACGTTGCAAGCGTTGGCGAGTATCGACCAATCATGAGCTTTAAGTGACGTCTTACTGGAATTGCCATTGTAATTTGTTGCCATTTTCCCGAGTTTGTCACCAAGTAGCTCGCAAAAGCTTCCATTTCACCGATAATATCTTGTCAATCGTTAGCTTTTCACCCCTGGTGTGAACTGGAACCATCATCCGCCTGCTTCCCAAATCCGAGTCAGCTGATTTTAAGTTTCCAACTGCTACTCTCCAAATTCCTGTCGTGTTTTGGGACTTGTTATGCATCCTAGGCGCTTCAATAAAGGTTCTTGACCGCTGCAACCAGCTATATTGCAGTTACCACTCATGAACGCTGCTGCGACCTTTTGCACTTCCGTACGAAAGGGATATTCTAAAATACCAGCCACAGCAACACTATTCGGGCTTATTGCCCGCGGCAGCGGGCTTTTTCAACAGCTTACCCCGATCAGTCCTATGGCCACGACCTTTGCAATTGCTGTTTTGCTCTCTTCCTATGCAGATTCTTTTGTATCCATCTACGCAAATAAAAGCATGGTACTGTATCGTAAGGTATTGTCATCAGATTTTCACTTTGCATGATTTGTTGAATGATCTGCAAAGGGCAGCAATGATGAATGCTGTTGTTACCGTGGCTCAGCTTTTCAGCACGCACCGAATGAATGGACGGCAGATGAATGCAATTTCGCTGTCAGCGATCACAGCACGTGCGCTTTCCCATGTTTTACTTGAAATACGCGGCGGCGGCGACAGGGCGGCCGAACGGTGCCATTTTGACGTCACGAAAAAAAGAAATCGCAACTTTGATGTAAAACCCTTTAGTTAACCTTGACATTCGAGCAGAAGAGTGTACAGAACAATTTTTAAAATGGGTAGCAAATGCTGGCAGTGAACCGGCACGCGAGGTGATGTAAATTTCGCCAGGAATCTGGCGACAGTTCCGACGAAAGCGTGTTGCACTTGGCATCATTCTCCCGAATGCCGGCATTCCGGGTTTGCACGACGATTACCGCCGCAACCGTGCATCGCACAGTTTCGTGTTAGCCACATGAGCTTCAGGAGGCACACTGGTCGACGCTTTGAACTTAGATGCACGCTTCCGCCGGCTCTTGTTACCGAGTTGTAGCTTAAAGCGTGAAAAGCGGCTAAAAACAGGGAAATTTGTCTTTGCCGCAGCTGTGCACGTGGCACGTGACACGTGCAGCGTAGCACGTGACATCACGTGATGCGCCGTTCAATTCTCTGTCTAAGCGTGTTGATTGCGCCTCGCTCCGACCCGCGGTTGCCGAGATACGGCCACGGTTTCGATCGCCCGCTCGGCGGCTTCGGCGCCGGCGGTTCTTTCGTGCCGCCCATGCAAAACCAGTGGGCTAAAAATGCAATTTGTAACGTGTGCCACGCGCCACCCGCTGACCACATCAGCACGACACTCGCCGTGGCACGTCGTCACGTGCGCAAGGGCACGGTATCAAACTTACACTTTCAAGTGACCTGCCGGTTGACCTGCCCACGGGTCCACGCAAAAGGACGACAAACGCGCCCACATCCTCTGAGCTGTGGCTCAGAGGATTTCGCACACTGTCCGGGTGAATTGCTGACACAGGGGGGCTGGATGACATGTGGAGCACGACCAGGTGAAGTGCTGACACAGGGGGCTGGATGACATGTGGAGCACGACCAGGTGAAGTGCTGACACAGGGGGCTGGATGACATGTGGAGCACGACCAGGTGAAGTGCTGACACAGGGGGCTGGATGACATGTGGAGCACGACCAGGTGAAGTGCTGACACAGGGGGCTGGATGACATGTGGAGCACGACCAGGTGAAGTGCTGACACAGGGGAGCTGGATGACATGTGGAGCACGACCAGGTGAAGTGCTGACGGGAGCTGGATGACATGTGGCACGACCAGAAGTGCTGACGGGCTGGATGACATGTGAGCACGACCAGGTAGCTGACGGAGCTGGATGACATGTGAAGCACGACCAGGTGGAGTGCTGAAGCGAGGGAGATGATGAAACTGGGGTACGTAACGTAAACACCAGATGAGCCGCTGCTGCC
>NW_023596746.1:14100307-14325538 GCF_011947565.3 Pollicipes pollicipes
AATGCGATGCCAAGAACTGCTGAAGGAAGTTAGGTAGAATGTTTCGAAGATACAGTGCTCTGTTACGGTAAGTTGTGTCTGCACATATATTTATCTGTCTGAGCTTATGGGCTCAGGGAGATTTGCAAGCAAAAATGTGCTGTGATATGTTCCGTTTGAAATTTTGTGTGTGAGGTTCAACGGGATACCTATGGTCACTGGAGTTTTGAGTGCTCGAAGGTGAAAAACAGGCATAGAGAAATGTTGTATCCATTTGAGCCGAATAAGCAGTCCTATTACTGCCCATTTTATTACACAATGGTCTCTGATAAGATCAGATGGAAGTTAGAGAAAAATCAACCGCCAAGCTCCCTCCAAAGTATCGTTTGGCTTGTCCCACCCGACAGATGGCAGAGGCGCTCAAGTCACCCTTTTCCAGATGGCAGCACTATTGCACTCCACATATCTCTGCGGCCGGTGCCAGCGGCGGCGCCAGAGGTCAGGCGTCGTCAAAGGGCAAGACTGATATTGCCGACCTTTGCAGCACGCTCAGCTTTCGCCACAAAATTCTATCTCTGACCCGGAATTTCATATCAGATGGCGTGACCATGATTACACAAGAAACATTGCTTAGTGTGTACGCTGATCCCCCAAAATGCATAGTCAAAAGGTAACAATTAATCTTTTTTTTAAATGTTTGGCTCATAAAAAGAAGGAGCTTGTCAGAGATAAAACGAGGTTCTTCTCAGCGGAGAAAAGAAAGGGCATGGCGTGACTGCAACGCCAGAAAGACAAATCTGACAGCCTCGACGACCTCGAGGCCGTTGAGACTTGTGGAAATCTGGGCTTAATGCAAGAAGTATTTGCAGGGAGTAATGATACGTCAAAAGGATTCAGTTTCATGGACAAGAGTTAAACAGTTTGAGTCTACAAAAAGAAAGATGGAATAAAGCACAACTTCACACAAATGAGCTCGAAGTATATCAACCAGGCATTTCAGGGGGAAGATTGTTCAGCGTACGCGATGCTCAACTGTGTGCAAAAGCCGTTTGTGCCCCAACTCCGCGTAAGTCGTTCAGTTATGGCGCTTTCCTTTGGCCCGTTTATACTTACGTTTCTGTATAAGATGTTCAATAACGCTTTCCACGCCAGCGTTATTAGATACAAGGCTAATTCGGCACCAAATCTGAATGCACGTGAATAGGAATATCCGAGCAAAACTCAATGTCTATTGTCTGGCCTATCAGAACAGCCGTAAAACTTTACTCCGGAAGAAGAACCATTTCGTCACCATGCACCTTTTGGTTATTCTACGCTTGCCAATTGCATCCCATGCTAAGAAATCGGAAGTGCTGCAAACATAGAATAAAGAAGAACCACATGGAGTAAAAACGCCTCTTGAGTTGAACGTGTGAGCGTTTTAATAACCCCGACGACAGAACGCGACCTGTGTTTCGTGCAGTCCAGATCTGGTTCCATACTAGGTCCTTATAATATTATTATCTCGAGAGAAGAACCAAAGTGACATTGCATTGTGCGAGACACCCCTTGTATGACGGTGTCTGTGACCGGGGACCGTGGACCCGCTGGAGTCAGTCAGTTGCGACCTCGCCCTGAGCGGGCTCTCTGCGGCCCCCGCCGGGTCCAACGCGGGGGCGTTCGGCTGTGATCGGTGGCTGCGGCGGACTCTCCGCCGCGCGGCGCCTGGTCGTGCGGGAGCGGCAGCGGGCGCCGGCGCCGACCCGGCCCTGGTGAAGGCTGCGGCGGCTGCTGGCCGGTCCGGGTCGGCCAGTCGGGGCGCGTCTGTCGGAGGCACAGGTCAAACGCGCTGCGTCCAGCCACACACCGCCACGGTAGGTCGGGCCGCCGCCCACCAGCGCACACCGCGCAACGGTCCGGCGGCCGTTTTTTTAGTTGGATGTGGAGCTGCCGTGTTTACATAGCCTTGGATCCAACATGATCCGAAATCGTCACGTTCTTCGCTTTTGGGTGCATGGAGGAATAGATATTCTCCCTACTGGCGGATGAGCTAACCAAAAACACTTCTCAAGAAAAGAATACATGATACATTAGCAAACAAACACGTTACCATGCTGTGAAAATGCCTTCCACATTTATCACATCAATGAGGGTGTGTGTGATGAAATCAATGATGTACTCTCACGTGAATGAGGGTGTATCCCTGATGAACTTATTTTAAGGCTTTGCACAGCCAAAATGCAGAATATTGGCGCTCCGCGGCACGTATTTAGCCCTGTATGCGCCACGTTCGTCTAGTGCCCCATGACGTGTCAAGTGATTACAAATGTGCTTCATCGATTTTGCCGACCTTTCACAAGCTTATGTGAGGTTTGGTGGCATCAGGTCTAAACTTCAAACCGTTGTGAAATTAGTCATATTGCTGTTACAGCATCAGTTGCCACTTTGATGTTAGTCCGACGCGTCGTTTCTGTGCAGTGTGTATCATCAGCTATTTGACTGCAAAGCTTGCTCGTCGCTACCGATCACAGTTCGCCTGACATCCCCATTCGATCCGAATACATTTCCCTGGCGCTCTCGGCCCACCGGCCTCTTCCAGGAGGCTGTCGCAGGGGTTTGCAGTGTTAAAATTAAATGACTTCCAGCGAACAAAACAATGCCGGCCCAATTTGTGCGGGTTCGCGACACTCGCAGACCATGTCTGTGATGAATGTTTTGTCTAGGCGTGCCATGTGCAGGTATGACTGCATCTAATGTGCATGTATTTGGGGCTTTGTATGTTTTTGTATAGGGCATATACTGTATTCAACAGTGTAATTATTCCTGAACTGGGCTTTACCGCAGACGACCTGTGCTCTAAATAAATAAATATTATGAGCCAACATGATTGAGATGTGTCATTTGTAACACAAGTGGCATTCGAGCTCAAGTTCAGAAAAAACCTTGACAATGAACGGAAATAATGCCAATGTGGCTTTTTCAAGTGCCGAAAAATCATCGCCGCGCATGATACTCGACGATGAATATGCTTAAGTGCAGTCATCCAAGGTCAGAATCGCGGTTGGTCATGGCGCGACTACAGTCAGTTTCAGTGGTCAATACCCACAGCTAGCTAGTGTTGAAAAAGGAAGTGGTGTAGTAAAATGTCATGCATCATGTGGGCACCACGACCCAATAGAGACGCAGCCGGGGAAGGGAGCACAAGGGGACATGCCGCGACGATCAGGGCCCCGGTTGAAGGACCCACAGTGCTGGCCGAACCTCGCATCAAGGTACCGCAGCTCACAGGTCCGAGCCCTGAAATGTCAGTCAGAGGGCCTCACGTGCTGCTCAGGGGTCCCTGGCACCATGAGGGCTACTATGTCGGTCAGAGACTACCAATGCTGAGGAGTTGGTTCCGTGCCCACGAGGGGATCCATTTCCCAAGTAGGGACAAGGCCGTGCCCGTGAACGTCTGTCTGAAGGCCTCTTAGGCTGGTTGGGGCTCCTGAGGCGATGGGGTCTTGTGTCGATGTGACAACGAAAGCAGATGTGAGAAATGGTAATAAACAGATCCACAGTGAGTCAGTGGAGGGGCACTGTGTCAATCACCGCAACGGGGTCCGGGGGAATCAGCCCGTTTCAGCCAAAGGCCGGATAAGTCGAACTGGAGTATCGGTGCTAAATATTACCCTGCGCAGGCTAAATATTACCTCTCACATGCGAAGCGAGCGCTCTACCACTGAGCTACATCCCCGCGTATCGGTGCTAAATATTACCCTGCGCAGGCAAGGGACCATTGCGCGTCATTGAGGACCCTGGCGTCGAGCTGGAGCCGAATGCCTTAGTCAGAGGGCCTCCCGCGTAAGGGCCAGGACCGGCGTACGATATATCCTGTAAGGTTCTCCGTATTGATAGGCTGGAGAAACGGTCCACGTGTTGCCAGAATGAGAGCCACTTTTGACCCCGGGATGGGGCAAAATTGTTCTTCAGCTCGTGACCGCAAAAGGTGATACAACATCCCTTGTGTGAAGTGGAAGATTTCATCTGTGCGGTTTGGAGGCTGATCCTCCGAACAGATTAGCAGTTGCAGCGAGACGAACAATAGAAACTCTGCCATCGCATCGAGACGAACAATAGGAACTCTGCCATCACGTCATGATTTTGCGGTACTATAAATGCTAAGCCGTTCTGAGTGTCAATCTGAACGTTGTGCAGGCGAAATCTACAGCCCGGAATACCTGCCACTCAAAGAAACTGATTTCATAAAGCGTTCGGAAGAACTGCTTTCCAGTGTGTGGTCGTCTTCGCCCGTACTTTGGCCGCCATTTGGTGGTAGCTGCGGGACCGACGCCGCCCAGCCTTCATCACCGTCATTGGGGTTTTACGACGCTCTCAGCCACTGAGGCTATAGGACGTCACCTGCCTCTCGCCCTGGCAGAAAGGGCGGGCTCCGCGGGGAATCGAACCCTGTACCTCTGGTTCCCCAGACACGTAGTGGTAACCACACGGCCAGAGGAGACTGCAATGCGGGCGTCGGTCGTCTTGCTGCTGGGCTGCGAGTGTGCAGGCTCCGAGTTATTCATATCATTTTCACAAAAATGTTATCTTGTATCTGGTCGGGTCTACCTTGGTCTTAAAATCACGGAGCGTCGATATCTCTGTACATCCCCAAATCTGGCAACGCCACAGCCTGTTATCGTTTTCAAAAAAGCCAAATAGACCATTCTTCAAAAAACACCTGTAGCTTATTCGCTGCTGACATTCAGTGCGCGAATCACTCATTTGAGTGACTCTTATATGCAAGTTGCATTAAATTGCATTGTCTGATAGGTTTTATCTCCCGTTTAAGTTCATGAAAGCAAAACATCTTAGCGTCACAAAATAACGTGTTTGAAATACGGTGAATCTTTCTCTTTTTTTTGGGGGGGAGGCTTTCAACTAGTAGGAGGCCATGGGTCAACCGTGGTGCCAAATTCTGCTGCTCCAAAATTTTTGGTACGTAACCGGCAAGAGGAATTTTCAGTAGGCTCACTTTTCTTTGCAAGATAGTAAACTCAGCGCAACAGGTAGAGATTAAATTATGATTATTGATGGTCTTTTCTCAAACACAAATGCGAGTAGTAAAGACCACGACCATCTTTCCACGGCATGCATCGAAACGTATCCTCGATATGAAAACTTACTACCTTGGGGTTGAATCAGTATCCAAAGTTGCTTAATTGCCAGTCTCCCATCACTGTCCGGTTTATCCGATCTTGCTGCTGCATGGTGGCTCTATGGCGGCTGTGTACATCTGTAGCGTCAGGAGTGCGGGACGCGAGGGCCAGCGCGGCTATCCCCAAACTTTCCGAGAAATTCAAAATTGGCTAAACGGATATTGCCTGCAAAGAACACAAAAATGGTCAACCCCACGTTCGGAGGACTTCCATTGTTCGTGGTCGTGACGTACCGTATGAAGAGAGCAAGAGTAAGGTAGTAAGTGGTACCGCAAGTAAGATGTGAACTAACAAACTCGACCCAGCTACGTGGTTCTCGGTCATTTTCACATGTTAAGAGAAACTAGCACATTAAAAAACCTTCGGACCCGTTTGTGGGCTGTCTTCAGGCGCTGGCCTACATCGAACTGATGCCTGTACTTCCTTGGGTTTCAATAAGACATCTCATTAACATCACTTTAACAGAGGAGAGTAATTGTGTACTCCTGCCTTTTGCTAATCTCCTTTCGATACCAACTTGCTTTTTCGGGTTCGAGCGACATTTATTGCCACCGACGGCATTAACTGAACACAGGGTTTGTAATTCAGTATTATGCCGGATCCGACGGTAACTGTTGATCTAAACACCGCAACAGACACGAACCGTCCCTGGAGTAGCACTAGGATCGCATTCACGTAAATCCGACTGTTAAGCTTGTAGAACCGGCTTCGTTCTTCGTTCTTGTAGAACCGCTAAGTTCACTACTGTTCCACCAGAGCCCCACTCCCGATTCCCACGTGATCACATTCCAGACCGCTCTCGTGTCCGTTCAACCGCGAACTAGCAGCAGCACGCGCCTCCATATAGGTTTGCCGTACTCGTGGTGTCGAACGCGTCACGGGGGTCGGCCGACAAGGCCGGCCGCTGGGCCTGACCCGGTCACGCCCCAAGACAGAGCGCTCCAGGATCAGGGCAGATCACTATGTTATCGCGCCCGGAGGGCACTACTCAGGCAAACAGCCAAGTTCATTTGCTCGCTCAGTACTTTGGCGGAAACATAGCCCCCTAGTGTAACTCATAGTTAGATCCTGCTTCTCGGTAGTGTAAAGTTATAAGTGCAAACAATGACAAATGACAGCGATAAACCTCAATTCACCGGTGCGGTTGTGTTTTTGTAAGAAAGCGGGAACAATATGAGAGGGTCAGGCTCGCTTATATTCGATACATACTCGCTCAATGCCAGTTTGTTTTCAGATGCTATTAGGATGATTATTTTTAGTGCACAATTTTCTGTTTCAAAGCGCGATTAATGCGCGTGTGGAGATCAGTTTGTCGAACCATGTACAAGGCCTTATGTAGCTGATCTGTTGTGGTTGGCTTAAGAGCATGTTTCATACTTTGATGAACGAACCGTTCCTTGAGAATGGCCAGCTGATTGCGAGGGATGTCGATAGCAAGATGTGATTTAGTCACCGCACGTACTTACGGGCGTGCCATATGTTGATTTCTGCATGAGCTTTAATATGTCACGGCTGTGATCACCTTGCTTCTTCATTCACCTTAGGCACATACAAATTCGTTCAGTCGTGAAATCTGTATATTATGTTCGATGTCTTACAAGGCCTGTAACGTCGCGGTGTATGCTGTGCTTCGCGGTTACTACACATTCAAAGTATTAACCGCTTGTCTCGTAATTGCGGGATAGTTATGTGTCCTTGCGTCGAGCCATAATTACCATGCGGTAATCGGCTGGGCTGGAAATTCAAATGCGTGCCCACTGGCCACCTCCAGATGGCCGTGTTCTCGCCCAGGCGCTGAAAAAAAGCTTTCGTAATGTGCCGGACTTGGATAGGTGTTTAGAACATGAATGAACAGGGCGTGACTTATAGGATTTGCTCGTTATTGAAGATGAGCAAATATTTTTCATACACATGCCGCCTAAGTTCACGTTCCAAAGGACTTTATTCTCCATAAACTGATGAGAAGAAGCGGTCAGCAACGCACGAAAAGGCATGCCTTGTATTCTATTACCACATTATGCTGTTTCCTTTAATGTAAATTGGATAAATGGTCTGCAGTGTTTGACTCTAGTTTACGTTTTCTTTTTAAGGTGACGACATGTTACCTTGAACTAGATATCATAAGAAGGAAATGAGAGAGTGGCATTTACCATCAACTTATCTCAACGCTGTGTAGGTGCCTCATAAACAGGAACAAAGCCAGGGGAATGCGGTCATGGAAGGGCTTGCCCCTACCCAGAGTCCGGTGGTTCACGCTACGTGCTTAACCATTTTGCAGGAATTTTGTTTGAATTTGCAGGTTTTCAGAGAATATTTGATATTTGCTTTTTTCTATTGATTTTTAAGAGCTCTCGGAATGACAACGTTTTCCGATGTTGGTAAGGAGATTATTACATGTATGGGCCGTGCAAGGAAATTATCACAACTTGCAGGCACCCATCCTTGCACAAGAAACTTTTCTGGTTGGAAAATGTTCTTTGTAAACTATAGCCTTGAAACATAGCGGCTTTTTAACACAGCTTTTACACAGCTATTCGTCCTTGGTTTTGCTACAAAAGAAGGGCCCTCGGATGCCAGGGAGTAAATTTACAGTTGACACCGTTGCAACGTGCTGATGGCCCTCCCCCGAATTAAAAGTCCTCTTATTTAAATTCGTCTTTGCATGCAACGCTATGGGCTTGATATTTGCTTGTGAACAAGAAGCAACCATGCGTCTTAACCAGTGGCCTAACGTGACAATCCATCAAGTTTGTCCGGATTATCGGTCGCCAATGACTACTGTTGTTTACCTTTTCGGTATTGCTATTAAACACAGCCAAAACCATGTTCTCGCGGAATCCACATCCCATTAGGCCCCCAAACGTTTCCGATAATGGAATTGCTAGCAGGACTATTCTGCCCGCTAGCATCCGTTGCATAGTGCCCGGAGTTGTGAGGTTATATATTTGGCTACTGCAGTACCATTGGCCAAGAGCAACACTACCGTCACCAGAAATGAGCTGATTATCCTTCGCATTTGCCACCTAACCTTTTTCAAGAAATCTACCACATATCTCTAGAGCAATTCGATAACCCGAGGACACAAACAAGTGATACAGGTTCTCGAACAATTCTGACGATCCAGCATAGCGCACTGTCAAGCTTGATTTTAAATTCCCCAAAAGATGAAAGAAATTGCCCGCTGCGTCTCCCCTGTGGTGGAGCTGATGCAACACATCCCCTCTTGTCGGTACCGCAGCGATGAAGCTGCCCGTGACGCTGCTGCTGGTGACCTGCTGGCTGACGGCCCGCGCCCAAGAGGGGCTCATCCTGACACCGCAAAAATGCAAGGTCACTCTCGACGACCCGGACGGAGACTGCATCATCGGCGAAGCCAGTAAGCCGGTAGGGGTGTGGGCGCTTGGGTTTAGGTCCATTACTGACGGTGTGAGGCAGATTCTTGATGTCGGTTCCGGCCTTATGCAGCTCACTGTCAATTATTAACTACACAGTTAGGTCGAGTAAATCGAACGGGAGTGGAACGATGCACCTGTCCGGTGAGGCGTCTTTGCGAACATGGGTGATGTCATCGCTCTGTTGCCGTTGACGATTGAAGCCACTGGATATATCCTCCATCTTCTTAAGACATCGCAAAGCTGTCGGGTCCCTGCGTCCACCGTTCCCGAGCCTCAAATCACTGGACAGGACGGCCGTTACGCCGGGCCGGTGACGCAGGTCCGCTGATGGAGGCTCACGCCTGGCATGTTGAGCTGAGCTGGGACCCCTGGCACGAGTGACAGGCTCAGCCGCGGCAGCCGGGCCGCCGGCTCCGGCTCCGGCTCCGGCTCCAGCCGCCGTGACGCCATGCGCCTCGCGCCGCCAGGAATAGACTACCCGAACCTGCTGTCGCGGCCGCAGACGTCGTTCAACTGCGACGACTACGAGTACCCGGGCGTGTACGCCGACGTGGAGGCCGACTGCCAGGTGGGTCATCGGGCCGCGGCACGCGAGGAGAGTGGGGGTGACACGGGGTCAGTGACGCGGCACCGGCCGGCAGGGGGAGGTGCTCCTCCCGTTGACGCAGCGGAACAGTTGCAGTTGGGAGTGCTCCGCACTGCCGTAGGTTGGGACGATGAGGTGTGAGTTGTTCCCGCATGGGTACAGCTGGAGATTACCTGGTGCGAGTTAATGCTGCACGGATGTTTTTAGGTGAGGACCGCCTCACATTACTCCCAACGGGCAAAGCTTTGATTGTGAGGTCCGCTGCATCGTCACCTCTCGTTGCATTTCCTGCAATCCTAGAGATATGCAAAAGTCTGCTACCAAATAAACATTCAGGATTTTTTGGCAGGCTGGAACTAGAACTGATCTGCAGTCAGACCAAGCATGCAACGAATGTGACAAATGACACGCGTACGCCATCGGGCTTCGGTGAAGGAAACACAGGCTTACAGTTCGGCGACAAAAAGAAGACATATCCAGAGAAGCGCAAATGCCCCTTGGTTAGACCGAGGAGTTCCTTACAGAGTTCTTTTCTTTTCTTTGCACCGTTGCCCACTGGTACCTCAGGAAGTTGCAGGTGCCGAAATGCAAGCGTGCCATGAACGAGAGGCTGCAGGTTTTCACATCACTAGGCTGCAGGTATAACAAAAACCATGCTTCGTCTCATCTGTGGTGCAGACCAACCCCATTAGCAGCGCGGTCCACAAAGACCAGTGGTAATGCTGCCCTGCGATCGATGAACCAGAGCCCCTGGATGAAAGAGTGGAGGTGGAACGTGTATGCATAATGTGTCGAAACAGATTTTCTTGAGTAAAGCGCACAACATGAAGGAAGAACAAAACAGACATAAAGAATAGAGTAGCAGCAAGGGTGCAATAAACGGCCATGCATCATACATCACATGGTCCTACTTGTCATTGGGTCATGCATCCAATGACATGTAAACATGTCGCTAGACGGTTAGTGATATCTAAGTCGATGAGTGTCTGAAGGTTGACAACTGTTACTTGCTTCACAGCAGTCCTCTGCGGTTCGTTTCATCGTGTTGGATCACCTTCTCACTAACGCTGTCCACATGTTTGATAGTCACGTTGCATTTGCATGGATTGCGCTGCCTTGTGTGGGGCTCGAGTAAGCAGTCGCGGCTTATCCTGATACATGGACACCGAGGTCACCACAAGGCGTCCGTGCAGCGCCGCGTGCTGCTCGAAGCACACCGAGCCACGTAAATCGGCGATTAGTATGTGGCTTAAGGACCCCTGTTACGCAATGGCAATGCGTCCCTCACCCAAATATGGTATGGGCGGGTATAGCGAGATTTCCCTCCAAACAGCGTTGACGCACTCGTTACAAATCCTGATACCGACATCGATTTCACTATAAACGGTGACCGTGGATGATCGAAGGCAAGTATAAATGGTGTGGTTAGAAAAGCCTACTAAATTTCAGTCTCCTGTACCAAGTTGTTTCAGAAACCACAAGCCATGATTGACGGAACGGGCTGAAAGAGACGCATGCGCAGTACGCCTGGTGCAGACGTCTGCTCACTACATCGTGGCGCAGAACCAAACAGGTCATGATTTTTTGCTTTCGAACCCTTCGCCGAAACCCCTCGCTCTCAGATATTTCGTTGCATCGAACCCAAAACTTTATCCGGAAAAAAATGTCACTGGTGCAGTGCAAATGATTGACGTTCTTGCAAAACTAGTTTGCAGTTATTTCACCTGAGGCGAAAGGGCTGCAGAGATGAAAACGGTGGCAGCAGAATATACGGCCCAATCATAGCAAATACGAAAAAAATGTGTATTCATCAGGCAAAGGTGATTCTTTCCACGATGCATTTCGGACACCACGGAAAAATAGAGATTACGGAACATTTTCGTGCTCAATGATTAACAAATGATAAAAAGCTCAACAGCTTGATGATTTTGCTCCGATTCACGGGAAGTTTTTTGTGATTTCATTTGCCGTTGTTCGTTTTCGTCTGTAAGGGTCGTGTGTGTGTTTCGTCTGGTGTTTCCGCTGTGGGTCGTCCACGGGCATGCCGAGACTTATCACGAGAGTTTTGAAAACGCGAACTGTCCCTGGTTGATGCGGGGACACTGAGCTAAGCGGTCATCTCTGATTGGTTGTAGAACTACTTCTGAGATGAACTCGCTTGTTTGGTATTAAGTGGTAATACATGGTATCTCATTTCTCCACAAAACCGATGCAGAATGCTCGTTTACAGGCGCCCAATTCACTGTAGGCAGGTCGATGACATTTCAGATCAAACGATATCAATAGCTCATGGTCTTTAAAATAAGATTTGGCTATTGTTTGTAACTGAACTGATTCACAGCACGGCTTTTACCTGTTTGGTTGACAAAGTGTCGCTCTGTGCTGCAGAAAATATTTTTGACGCTTTGTGTTGGCAAGCATGGTTGAGCTGACTTTAAGCCATTGACTGATTGCACCAATCGGCCAAATTTTGCCCGAAATCAGTATTTGGCTAAATTTGGCCAAATCAGTCGTCGGCCAAATAAGTCATTGCAAAAACGCAGTCGAACTTGCTCAAATCGGGCACTTGCCGATTTGTTAAGCACATGAGTACAATTGGTTCTTGTGTCGGTGCTCCAACGAAATTAAATGAAATGTTCCACATTTGAAGATATTGAAGCAGCCATCAGGCATGGTGAGATAAGCTTACTTAAAGCTATTGGTCTACTTTTAAGTGGAACAGGATGCTCTAGACAGTTGCAGCTCTAGACAGGATGCTCTAGACAACTGGTTCCGTGCTTACTAGGTTTGCTTCTTAATACGTAATTGTACCTCGTACGACAGTGAGTGAAATCGGTTGACGGACGGTATATCTGGAAATCGCGCTTATGAACACCAAACATAAATGACTCGGCAATTATGTCTCTACTGACCTTGGTCACCGCATGGCCAATGGAGTGATGGGATTTAAATGGCGTTATCATGGCGTCATGTGCGCATGGGTGATAATGCAATTATCTCCGCGAAAAAGGCTGCACATCTTCGCGAGTGTACACCTGAGAAACAAGAACAGTTTATGTCTTAAGAAGGGCAGGGCTGTGAAGTGCACCGAATGATCTTAAAGATGGCCCTTTCAATTCAAAACCCCATATAGATGTGGAATATGCTCCTTTTGAAGACGCAAACGATCCTTACTCCTGCTCTACTAACATTCGACCCCCTCCCGCCAGCAACGCGAGAGGGAATATCCCCTAACCATGCCGAGGTCTGACATATTCATGCGTTGGTACCACGTCACTCCGTGCGAGGTCGTTATGACGATGTCCATGAACTGCAAAAACATTTCCACCGATGGTGCGAGCTCACGCGATCCACCAACGTCGCTACCATGCTTCGCGCACCTCCTAAAAGCGGTGCACCGCGTTCGCATTTGCGCAACAAGCTCTGCTGTTTTTGTGGGCTGTTTTCTCGCGCCGCACATCTCCACTTTTTCTCCCGTTCTATACCCTACCATACCACGCATTCAACCTCACCCACTCGCCGCACGGTTTCCTCAAGGTCGGCATCCCTCGCGGTCGCACGCGCGCGTCGCGCGCCCCGTCCAGCCGGCCCCGAGCGCGACCGCCGGTGCCGCGAGATCACCTCGGGACCCGCCGGCGGCACTGCTAATCCGCCGTGACGCGGCCGCCGTCCCGCACCGGGAGTGGCGACAAACCGGTTCCCATGGTCGGGCCGAGCGAGGGCTCGCCGGCTCGCCCCAAGCCCGGGGCAGCCCGCGGCGCCGCTCCCTCCCGCCGGGCGACGGGGCTTGTGGCAGACAGGGGATTGGGTCCCAGAAATGGGCTTTGGATCCCAAAAAACCTTTTTCAAACAAAGTCGGACAGATTTTGGATTCCGGAAAGTCGCTTAGTAACACTGCAGGGAGAATATGGGATCTTGGAACATCCGGGATCCGGCCCTCAAGGTTCAGATTCCGGTGTCCATTTCTGGGATCCGCGAAGCACGTATGGTTTGGGGCGGTGTCGGCTGCCGCATGCAGCGCTGTAAGCAAATGGAGTGGTGGGCTGTCTGTCGGCGGTCTTGAAGCCTATCCACTCATCCGACGCGTAATAGATTGTTTTGAAGCATGCCGCCGTTAGCTCCGCGGGAACAGCACAACAGACCTGCTGCGAGGAGGGACGTCTGTGCGAAGTTGCCAGCGTCGATGCTAGGTCTCGGCATCCAAAACATTAAAAAGTTCCTCACGCATGGCTAAGGCAGCAGGGCAGGGAAGACGTTCAGATAAAAAGCGCAGTAAAGCAGGGGAGACAACGGCACGGTGAGCAGAGGGCGCTGGTGTCCGGGTGGCGGCCGCACGAGGAATACAGGCACCCGGGGAGACGACAGAGTAGGGAAGTTATCGGCGAGGAACACGGCGGCCTGAACGCTGATCGATGTGCCTGAGCAGTCAACGATAGGCAACTCTTGCTACACTGACGGAAACATCCAAACGCTTGGCGTTTCCCGCGGGAGCACACGCGGCAGTGCGGCCTATATGTGCTCCTTGCACGGACCAGCCCCGTCTACTGCGAGGCAGCACCACGGTCGTGCACTCACCATGCGATTCGCTCGTCAGTGACGATGCCGCTCATCAAAGGGCCTGCACCCAGTGACTGCCACGCGCTTGCAGGGATCATAGCTTGGCGAATCAGTCAATGAAGCTGGGAATGCCCTGGAGGCAAATTGCACCACGTCATTTTCAGTCACCGTGGGGCGTTTATTGCCTTGCAACATGCTGTACCCGCAGCCGCCTGATGGGTCACGATACGGGCCGACGGCCGCGCCGAGGGTGACGTGTGCCGGGTGGAGGCCAGCCCGTAATTGCATAGCCGATTGTCGGCGACCTTGCCGAACAGGCGTCGTGCACGCCCGCTTAGCAGACAAAAGTAGGGGCGATGACGTCATTGCAGCATCCCTCTCTCAAGGTCGACATACGTCGGTTGGACGGCAGGTCCGCCGTGTAAGCGTCGGTGTCATGATGATCGGTGGCTGCAGGCCGCTTGACGTATGATGGTCGATGGCTGCAGTTTGCCGAGGTCATGATGATCAGTGCCTGGGGTGTGCTGAGGTTGTGATGATCACTGGCTGCAGCTTGCTTGACGCAGGATGATCAGTGGCTGCAGTTTGCTGAGGTTATGATGATCGGTGACTGCAGTTTGCTGAGGTTATGGTGATCAGTGGCTGTAGTTTGCTGTTGTCATGATGACCGGCGAATGCAGTTTGTTGAGGTTATGATGATCGATGGCTGCAGTTTGTTGAGGTCATGATGATCAGTGGCTGCAGTTTGCTGAGGTTGTGATGACCGGTGACTGCAGTCTGCTGAGGTCATGATGATTGGCGGCTGCAGTTTGCTGTGGTTATGATGAACGGTAGCTGCAGTTTGCTTAGGTCACGATGATCGGTAGCTACAGTTTGCTCAGGTTATGATCATCGGTGGCTGCAGTCTGCTGAGGTCATGATGATCGGTGGCTGCAATTTACTGTGGTTATGATGAACGGTGGCTGCGGTTTGCTTAGGTCACGATGATCGGTGACTGCAGTTTCCTAAGGCAATGGACATCTGCAACACCAGTATGCCACTGCAATTTTCGGCCATATCATTCGTCAGCCGTGTATTTCGACTGCATGTTTTAAATTCGGCTGCACATTTCGTCGGCTGTATTTCGGCATTTCTCTGAAAGCAAATGCAGGCGACGCGTGTTGAAATCGTTGACATATGTATCCCGCCAGCGGTATGTAAAGCTCAGTCTCGTTGGCGGCCGTCCATAACCGCCCACGTCGTGGACGTCCACTGGCGGCCATCGCCGACTAAGTGGTCGACTAATCACCGACAGCGGATCATGCCTAAGCACAAAGGGTTAGGGCGTTTGTTTTGTTCGTTTTTCGCCGGTCGCCGTGGCTCTCGTCACCAGAGACGACTATCGGGGGGCGTCGACGGACATCACGGGGCGTGCACGAGGGCAGTGAGGACCGGCTTAACTTGTTAACACCTTAATAACCCAGGCCATGAAATGCATCAACGTGTAAAAGGTGCAGGTCATGGACACTCCGGTAAAGCACACGAACATATGTGAACGAGCATCAGCCGATGGGCCTGGAGAATGCGAACAAAACATGCAACTAGGTCAGGCACAGTCACCGCGTGCGCCTTGGTCCCGACCTGAGAAGACTCAGACGTCACACGCCGAGAAGATCAAGCACGCTGTCTCTCTGCCTCCCCTGCCCTCGTTTCTTCCCTTTACAAGCATTTTACTTCCAACCACACGTCATGTGCAGGTTCCAGAACAAGCAAAGCAAAGAGGTGAAGTTTTCGATAGTTGTTAACAAGTGATCAAGACACACTTTGCCAAACCTGGGAGTTTGGCTCATCCCAGCTCAGTTCAACATGCCACAATGAAACGCGGGGAGCGGTTTTTAGTTCCAGAGTCAGTTTCACGTCGATGCATGAGGATTTGGGGGCAGAATTGCCATTAGCCTGACGGTGAGTCATTGGCTTGCAAAGAATGACTTCAAGTTGCAGGCCGTCGTGGTCGCGCCAGTTAAATGGGCAGTCAAGGGAATACCACTGCAGATGTTGCACAATGGGCTTTTTATAAGTGGATTTTTCCATAGTGTAAGTGGATTATTTTTATAAGTTATAAGAGAGCGTTTCTCTGCTGCTGCAACTAAGCCACGCTCACCTCATCTCCGCCTCACAGTGACAGTTGGTGGAATGAAGCCACGCTCACCTCATCTCCGCCTCACAGTGACAGTTGGTGGAATGAAGCCACGCTCACCTCATCTCCGCCTCACAGTTACAGTTGGTGGAATGAAGCCACGCTCACCTCATCTCCGCCTCACAGTAACAGCCTGTTCATTTTTATTTGTTCACTTATTTATTTCATTTAATTACTTTATTTATAAGTTTCGACGCAGAGCATTTAGCTGTTGCTGCAACTAAGCCACATTCACCTTATCTCTGTGCCTCGCAGTAAGAGTCTTATTTTTTCTCAAAAGAAGTAACACCCTTGACAAGATCTGATGGGTTCTGCGGTGGTGGTTAACCACCTGCAGGAACAATCGGCCTTTATTCAGCTCCTTCCCCGAACCTCGCTGGTCGTGGCCCGCAAATACCTCTACTCAGTAAACAAGGAGCACTCGACGAACCGGAGGTGCTGTGGCTGGGTTACATGGGGTGTGCAGGACAGTCTGACCCAGCACGCGACGAGGCGAGACGAGGCGAGGCGAGACGAAAGGTGACCGCCAGTTGGCCTGCGGGGCGGTCCGACTCAGCCAGGGACGAGACGAGGTGGCGGCCAGTTGGCCAGTAGGACGGCCTGACTCAGCCAGGGACGAGACGAGGTGGCGGCCAGTTGGCCAGTAGGACGGCCTGACTCAGCCAGGGACGAGACGAGGTGGCGGCCAGTTGGCCTGTGGGACGGTCCGACTCAGCTCGGGACGAGGCGAGGCGACCGCCAGTTGGCCTGTGGGACGGTCCGACTCAGCTCGGGACGAGGCGAGGCGACCGCCAGTTGGCCTGCGGGGCGGTCCGACTCAGCTCGGGACGAGGCGAGGTGACCGCCAGTTGGCCTGTGAGACGGCTGCTCATGCGTTGGGACACAGAGCCCCTTTAGCTTTCGATGCGATCGACCGATCCTCAACCATGACTGTGCGTTGCGCGCCGGATCGTCGCTGGAGCACAAGGCCCCACCGCTTGCCAGCCGCCCGCCTCCTCATTCACGACGATTCCGGGAGCCAGGGACGATAAGACGCACCAGCCCTCGGCCCAGCGATCCACCATTCTGTAGGGCGGATGAGATAGTTAGTCCAACAACCGAGTCGTGCAAGGTGCCAACAAGGGACTTCCTCCCTGAACTTTCCTCAGCACGTGACTTCACCGGCTTGTCAGTGGAGTGTACTCCCCGGTGGCTGAGAGGACAAAGCGATGGTGACCCAACCGCGAGGTGGTGTCCTTGGAGCCTGAAGCTGCCACAAACCTTCGAACCTCAAACTTGTTCATGACAACGTGCCAAAATGTGCTTCTCCTTGACCAACTAATTTATTACGATGGTTACGCAAAACAAATGTCAGAAACGCTGCACACCAGTGGTTTGGACCATGTTTTGAGTAAATATTCCCCTCGTACTGACGCCCGACTTGAGAATTCCGAGGGGCTTTCAACTTTAAGGAGAAGGCAAAATGACTTCGCACCAGTGCAGAATTGATTGAGGACTGTCGCAAAAATACCGCACTGCAGATGAGGGATGTCTCTTCTACAGCACCCAAGTTGACCGTGACAGCTGCGACTTCAGCTTGCGGGCGTAGCTCGTGCACTTGCCCTGACACGTATTCGTCGTACGGATGTAACAACTGCAACCGCTTCTGAGACGGCATTGCAGAGCCAACCGTGTCGAGAAGATCTGTCGTCAGATCTCCAAACACTTCACCAGCTTCCTCTGAGGCGGCCGCAGTCCGTACCAGCCGGCAACTGACGTGAGCGGAGTGGAAAAAGCAAGCAAACTGGTGCAAAACGTCACCGGCAGAGACTTGGACGGCAGGGCCGCAGGGTTTCCTGCAGCCACTCGGGCACCACCAGCAGACCTAGGGCGCTTTGCCTAAGATATGATCATGTGGAGCTTTAGAAAATCACTCATATCAGAAGGCGTGGCGGTAGCGCAAATGAACGTGAATCAACCGTATTTCACGTGACACGAGTGACTAATAACGATTTGCGTTCCACCGGTGATCCCAAAAACATGACAGCCTTGCATGTCGCAAACTAGTAAATAACGTCCAAGACCAGCTGTGATTCAGACCCTCGGCCCCAGTTATTCATGGTGGCCTATTGACATGATACCCCGGTAATAGTTCATTCAGAAAGTTGAAATTTCTGACTTCCGTATGGTGCGTAAGATTCGTGGGTGGCGTTATCTTGCTGTTTCGCACAATACGCCAAAGAAGACTTCAACGTGAAAGTATCGCGACGGTATCCTGGTGTTTTAACAACGTGATGATGTCCGTTTTTAAACTGCCCTACCCATCCATGGGTTATAATGCTGCCTTGATTCTTTAGAAGCCAGTTTTGAGGCATGATGCAGCTCCAAGAAAGTGCGTGCACGGTTTTTTGGTGAAAGGCTTCGATAAAACCCTGTTTTTTCTTCAACGCATAAATGCATGGAAAGCTGGACCAGGATAGATTTAACAAGACGTGGTACAAAGTAAATATTATTTGATTGTCTTCTTTGCTGAATCAAATACTTCTGCAAAAGCTTACGCCAGCAGCAGAGTTTCTTCACGATAGACATCAGCCATGCATTTCTGTCACCCTGCGTATCACATTTAGCATGCCTGGAAACGCTTTTCAAACCATAAAGCGCAGTTAGACTAGATATCTGCTCAGGCCTACATGTAGCATACATTAACGTCGCCAGGCTAGATGCCGGCGCGCGGAGTACATTTTGTTCACTTGCAGCTTGTAAGTACAGCTGTTGTACCCCGGCAACAGGGTCGTGTTAGATGTGATGATATATTCGCATGAACATTGCGCGAAGCTTACAAAGCAAGCGTGAGGATCAGTCGGGGCAACTAAGCTGTCGTACAACGTTAAACACTTCGCACAGGCCTTTGTCTACTGGAAGGTTTATTGCTCAAAACCGATTCAAATGTCAGAACGGTTTTGTCAAGTAGCGTAAAAACACTTTCCGTACGATTTTTTTACCAAAGGAGACAGAACCCTCCAGGAGTCATAACTGTCACCGCTGTCCATTGTGTGGGCCGCTGCAAAGGCTTTGTTGCATCTGCAATGCGCCGATCGGCCCGGCGCCGTCGGGCTGTGTGGCGGAGGACGCGGTGACCGTCCTTGGCGCCGGGTATTTTCGTATGGTCACATCCGCGCCGCGCCGGCAGCGTGATCCGAGCCGAGCGGCACGGCGCGGCGCAGAGGGCGCCTGGAGGAGGCCACCCGCGGACGGCACGGAGGCGTGGGCCGCGTCGCCGCGAGCGAGCGACGGCCGGTGGACATCCTGCACCCTGTCAGAGGGCATGTGTCGACCAGCGGTAGCGTTGGGGGTCAAGGGGGATGAAAAGAAACACTTGTCATAGCACCAGTTGTGCTGGTCCGTCTAGTCTCGACATACAACACAGGTAGGCCATCAATCTCAGGAAGTTTGTCAGATATGCACTTAATGGAAAAAACAGTGCTGCAAACATTTATTGTATCGGCATAGAGAGGCCTCGTGGGGAAGCGGGGGATTAATTTAAGATCCAATAGGCACGAAGAAACTCACAAAGCAAATGCAAGCGATGCGTGTGAGTGGGATGCAACGCGAACGACTTGGATCTGATGAAGGCGATTTGACAAACTGAAGTCCACCTGTGCATGTTTGTGTATGTGGGTAACTCTTCGCTACTGCAAACTGTGGTCAAAGAGCGGCATCGTCCCTTTCCTTATGCGACGTCCCTGACATAGCATTAGTCGACGCTTAACTCCTCTTTTCAAATATGGCCTCAGTCTTAGAGCTCTTGGGTTCCGGCACGGGAAAGGATCAGATACGAATGCAGCTGCTCCTCAGCACCTGCTAGGGTGTTCACAATCGCTGCAGCTCGTGCAGGCCTTGGGTCTTGCCAGTTAGTACATTATATGATACAATTCTGTGGTCCGTTTGAGGAGTGCAGTTGGTCCAACCATAAGCCATACCTTATGACATACCCTTTAATGCTCAAGAAGTGACTGGGGCAATGTTCCAGAGAGTGTATCCGCGAGATACCGCCTGTGAAAAATACGAATTTCGCAATAGCGCGTTATTCATTCCCCTGTTATCGTCACGCGCAATAGTCGTGGCGGGAACTGCACCCTACATCGTTGATGGGCTTAATTACTGTTTATGTCTTACTTTTGTCTAGTCTTCAACGTAAACGTCCAAATCTGCAGCACATTCCAAGCCGAGACACCAAACGGATCCGCCCGTCGTGCAGTGCATGTTGACTTGCAATGCGTAGAAGAGATGATGGATACGCCATGGTAACCCATATATGTATATATATATATATATATATATATGCATATATATACATATATATATATATGTATGTATATATACATATACCGAAATGTGTCCTGCATCTCACATATTGCATGCACTTCAACTTTTTTCCTTCGTTCAAGTTTTTCGTTCAATGCTTTTTCTCAAGTCTATTCAATTACTTAAGGAATCTAGAAGAATAACTGAAGATGTGAAATGCACATTGGTAATGCAAACTTTTTTCAATATGGTATGCGGCATGCCCAGTTACAGAAATCATCAGTTGCACTTGCGGAGGAATAGTTTTAATGCCTTGCAGTAAGACATACACGTTTGTTTGCGCGGACTGGGTAGAGAAGGTCAGTTATACAAGTACTCAATTCTCACCGGAATTCTTTCTGAGGATAACTGCAGGAGATATGCGAAGTACGCGCCACGCAGTATCGAACCGCATATTAAAGCGGGAAGTTCTGTATTGAGCGCACTGCCGGTTGGCATACCCCGAAGACTTATCGAGGCTGACTCGGCGGACACGTATGGCGAGTGTGCGCTGCAACGAACGTCGACGTTGGCAGTGTTTGATGGGTCACAGCCGTGGAAGCAGGATCCATCCGCATACATTGCCAAGGCGTGCGCAGAAGGGTCAGCACTCACTAACACTCTTCGTATTCGCCACCTCTCCTAGCGACTGGTTCCCCACCCAGCTTCCGCACCCAGGCAGTCCCGTACATTTATTTCAACTACATGGTTTGTTTACATATGGCGTAATTACGTATTGGTTGCTGGCCAGATTTGGCCAAGCCGTTGGCATTTTAGACGCGCAACAAGAATGGCTAGGGCTTGTGTGTATTTGAATCGGTTATTTCGGCCTGCGTTGCTCATAGCAGTTAACAGCTTTTGCTCATGTATAACGTGCCAGTAACTTCATGAGACAACAACAATGCAGCAAAACAGACTTGCTTGTTTGAGCGGATTGGGTGGAGGAGGTCAGTTATACAAGCACCGGTAATTCTATGGTAACCTCTGCAAAAATGCAGTGATAACGACGAGTGTGATTAGCCGCTAACCCTATCCGAGACAGCATATCAGAAAAACCGTATCATCTAAGCAGCTATGCCATTCTAGAAATATAAGCCGGAATTTAGCATCACTACGCGAAGGACAGAAGCGCCGTTTTTTGTACCGCCGTTGTGTGCCTTAAGTGTTTGAATGATGCAAACACCGTATCAAACGCGTTTATTTTTTATCTCAACCTAAATCGGTGTGCGATAATGCTATCTCCTCAGTATGCAATACATTTTACGCCACTTATCCATGTGTTTTCAACACCACTTGACACCAACAAACGCCAACCACAGCGCTAGAAAGCCAGTGATGTGTCTAGCGAAGCTTAAACGCAAGCTGGTGAAAAAAGAACAAGCGACATCAGTTTACAGGCTTTCCCCATAAAACAAAATGGGAAGAATTTGGGCACATTAACTTATCTTAAGTTTGACCAAACTGCGTTTAAAAAGTGGCCTGCTTTGAAGACTTTGATTTCGAAATGGCTAACTTCGCCAGCCTGCACCAGCATATTCACCCAACCTGGTCCAAAACGGCGACCACATGTCTCCTCCTCGGCCGTCTCATTTGGTCGCTAGCTGAGACACGCCCATTTTTTTGCAGCTGTTCCACGTGTGTCCGCCAAAGAACGTGCTGCGTAGCGGGGACCCGCGAGACCGGCCCACCACCTTCCTCTGCACACCGGGCTCGCTCTTCAACCAGGAGTACCGCGTCTGCGACTGGTGGTTCAACGTCCAGTGCGACAAAGCGCCCGAGTTCTACGCCGACAACAAGCTCTACTACAAGACCTCCATCACGTCCAACAGCCTGCTGCGGGACGCTAACATATAGTGGGAGCGGCTGCAACATGGCCGTCGCCGCTGACGACGCTGGTGGTGGTCTTGCGGACTAGTGTCCGCGCTGTCCCTACGGACTAAGATCTACAGCCGTCTTTGCGGACTAAAGCCAATTCAGCGCGTGTGATGCATTTCCTTGCTCGAATTGGGTGACCTTTGGGTAAAAGGAATGGTTAAGACAGCTGAAACCGAAGCGAGAAATGTCGGGGCTGGCGTCCATCACAGCGGGTGGCAAGACAAGACGTTGCGCGCGCCCTGGAAATGACCAGCTTCATTTTAACTTCAGTATTTGAGCGGCGCTGCAGCTGAAAACACCAGTGAAGTGCATGCAGTGATTTGCCATATACTACTACCCTAGGCCGGGCAGTTGATCGATCAGTTGATTTTGTAAAGGCCATATACAGGGCCTCCAGCTGCAATGAAAGTGCATGGTCGTCGGGGACACGCTCCACCAATGGCGACTGATGTGGGACATTCCTAGAAATCATCTGCCGCGTGATGGCTGCCTTGAGTTATGCTAATGTTTTAGCAAAGCGTATGCCTCATGGCAAGGCTTAGACCAGGCATCTGACGAGCTAAATCCCTATGTCTTGTGACCGGCCTTACATTCCGTTCCGCACAGCTAAACTTGGAGCTGCCAAAAATGTCATGCTCACTCGCGCAGTCCAGACATCAAGTGGGCGTTGTACAGATTGCACATGGTTTATGTATGCGGAAGTGAAAAAATGTTCGTACGGTCGATATATCAGTCCTTTGCAGGTTTTATCACATGTTCTTTGCAAGTGAACTCCATGCGTTTGTCACTACGTTGGCTGTTTTACTCACTAAGATGATTATGAATTCGAAATGTTATATCGCTCGAAAGGGATTTCAAAACCTTTCGGCGTGACACCTGCAACAGTGACGTTTCGCAACAACTTGATAATAAATATACTGTGATAAAAATACAGTGTGTAAGTGTGCTGATCGCGATTTCGGGTTCCACCGGTGATGTTTTGCCTAAATGTAGCCAAAGGATCATTTGAATAACAAAATTACGGCTAAGGATGACGTTGCGAATCAGAGGATCACGAGCCAGGGAGGGCGTACGCGGCCCATTCGTATTAATGCGGATTAGGTGTGTGAAAGTAAGTCTTGCTAGATAATGTAAAGCTTAAGTTAGTACAGAGGCTGAGTTGAGCCTCTTGCATTAAAGCTTACCTATCGCCCTCGCGCACTATTGGATTACAGTGTCATCATTTCACGCCGCTCGACTTCGCTCTGTCTCTGTCCTCTGCTCCTGCTGCTCGCTCCTCTGCTTCTGCGCCTCCAGCATCGTAGCAAACCACTAAAAATCGGGCTACCCAGCAAAGATCTCCTGTCAAAATCGATACAAGGGCTGATCTGTGAGAGCGATTTCTCACCGTGCGGAGGATGCGATGCTTTGACTGCGATCCATCTTGCACGACTGAAGAAGATCGCATTCCGCTGCAAATCGCGTGAAATCGTTTTTTTCAACGGCCGTCACCCGGTGGGCGCAACGATTTACATAGCCCTTGCAGCGCAACTCGCCGCGATAGGAACATTGCATCACAGTGCTAGAGCCCACCAACAGCGTCTGATCGGATGAAGGCCAAAGACTGCGTTGTGTCGCGAGCAGCAGCGTTGGCGACAGGCGTGCTGAATACCAGAGCCTCTAACTGTTTGTGTGATCAGCAGAGGATGTAGGCTGCATGCCGGGCAGGCCGAGGCATCCCATCAACTGTCAGCTGGAGAGCAGACTGCTGGTCTCAGTGCCAAATACCTGGCTGACTTTCAGAAGTTGTTCGGACAAAAAGTCGAATGGGAAAAGTCTTACAGAAATAAGTCGAATGACAAAACGTCAAGGGGACTAAAACTCGACTGAGATAAAATTGGGATGGGAAACATTGAAAGGAAAAAATGTAAAACACATAAATATTGGCAGGGATTTAAGCATAACTGAAAAAGTTGGACGCAAAAAGTTCGACAAGGATGAAATTATTATAAGAAAAAGTCGAATTGAAAAAAGTCCAGGAACTCAAGGTTAGAGAGATTTAGATCCACGGGGTTAAGTTAAAACAAGTAAAAAGACGAAGAGTCCAAAAGGAGAGAAGCCAGCAGGAAGTCCACGAGGAAGTACTGAGTACTTTTGATCACGCCTTCGTTGCGACAAGTACACCTTGAAACACCGAGCACCGACAAAATAATAAATCCTAAAAAGTTGACAGGATGAAGGATGAAAGGATGATATCGGATGAAGGCTGAGGACTACGTTGTGTTGCGAGCAGCAGTGTGGGCGGCAGGCGTATATATATATATATATATATATATATATATATATATATACATATATATACATATATGCAAATATATGCGGAATCCCGTCTGCATATGCATATATATATATATATATATATAAATATATGTATATATAAACTGCGTTCCGAGGGCCTCACTACAATTTGCGTAGTGCTGTCCTGTCCCGGCCGATAGCATCATGCTCCGTCCAATGCCGTCCGGCGCCGGTCTGGACCCGGGTTTCTCCTCAAATTCGACCCGTTTTCTTCTGAAAGTTGGCAGGGTGGTGGGGGCTCCAGCCCCCCCCCCCTTTTACACTGGCAGGGAAACTACACCCCCCGCCCCCTCCCCCCTCCCCCTGTTCGGTATTATGAGTTCAGAGCAAAGGCGCAACTTTTTCCAGCATGTCAGCCCGCAGCCCGGCCCATTCCGGCCAGCTAATTATCCAGCCCGCCAAAACGTGTTGTGCTGCAATGCTGACCCACCATTAATCCGCAAGTATCAAGCTATTCCAATCTGCATCTGGTTGTTTCTCCTTAATTTTAGATCTATACATTTCTCTGTGCACAACATGACATGCCAGTGTCAATCTAAAGCACAACGCCGTTTACCAGTCATATAGCTTAGAAAGCAGCGACCAAAGTACCTAGACAATTAAAGTTATATTGTGCCAGAGTTGATATAAGGCACGGTGATGACCATTTTCAACAACAAGCGATGATAAGTAGGGTGTAATTTGCATATTCCGCCGCCGAAATGTACCAGAGATTTCATCCGTCTGCATAATATCAAAAGACCACAGACAATGCGTTCTTAAATGACATACGTCCATGGATGTAAGAGCAGGGGGACACGGGGCCATAATCTCCACTTTTTAAGGTGTGGAGCAGCAGTGTTGGCTGCCCCCTCCCCCACAGCTTTCAGGTTAAGGATGTGTCTGGGTGCACTACATTAATCATACATACCGATCTACCTAGCTCACCAGCCATCTTCCTCAAGATGGGTCATCTTTTTCGTTGGCCCATTGGTCATCGCTTAGTGTCAAGGCAGCAGGGCCGACAGCGCGCGGCTTACGGAGACTGCAGCGACGGGCACCGAGGCTGCTGTTGCTGGAACTTACGAGCGCGCATGTTCTAACCCACATTACATAATTTTTATCAGTAATCAACTCTGACTGAACCTTGAGCATTTTAAGACGAACATGGACTAGCCGTGTTAATACAAATCTGGGACCCCATTTCATCTGCAATCTACGCTCAGAGAATCCTTAATATCTCTGAAGAACACGGAACAAATATGGATCTGGTGTCTATATGACGATTACTGGACCACCTGCGGCGATCAGAGATGTTGTTGCGTCAATGAGGATCCCTGTGACGATCCGGTGCCAACTGCGCGGGTTAAAAGGCCTCCCATGTCAGGGAGGGGAACAATTTGATATGATATATTCTTCTAATATCCTCCGGATCGACCAATGGATCCCGCCCCGTGTCGCCAGAATGATAGCCAGAAGACACTTGGTGATGAGACGGCATGGCCCTTCCGCCCTTGGCCGGAAATGGTAATGTGCTCCTGGTGTTCTACTCAAGGGGCCCCATGCCTGAATAGAAATAGGGGTCTCATTATTGTTGAGTAGAGTGGGGGTCTCATTATCTTTGAATACAGTCGGTCGAAATGAGTTTTAAAAAGTGGACAAGACCATCTTATGTTTGCCTGAAAACGTTAATTTTTCCGAAGGGATTGGTGAAACAAGTTATTTAAAAAGTTTGAACATGCCCGCCCGCAACCTCGAGAGCAAGGACAGCGATGGTCTTTGTTGCAGCTTCCGTAAAACGGAACGGCATCGGCCACTGCAATGCCATCAGACGGCGGGCACCGTGTTAATATGTCTTCTGGACAGATTGATGCTTACGGAAACACGAAAAATAGAGACTCTGCCTCTACGCTTTCAGTTCCATCAGCTTTAAGGGCCAATTCGTTCTTATGATCAATTTAAAAATCGCACACGTGAAACATGCGCCAAGACTGCCTTCTAAATGTAAGATTTGATCCTGAAGCGCTCAAAGGTACTTCTTTGAGAAGCGTTATCATTTTCATCCACCCATTGGCCACGGCTTAGTATTTGCTGAGCCAACGCTGCGCGGCCTACGGAGACTGCAGCGTCTGACATCGAGGTTTTGTGACGTAGATTTGCGAATGCGCATGCTCAAAATTGCTTCACATGACCTGTATTACTAATCAGTTCAAGTGTTTAAAGGTAGTTATTTCAGGAGCATCACCATTTTCGTCCACCGGTGGGTCACGGCTAAAGATAAACCACCGGATTAACGCTCCGCCGACTATGGAGACTGCAACGCCTGATGTCAAGGTTTTCGTTGCGAAGATTTGCGAGCGCGCAATGTTAAAAGATCACGCTGCATGAATTGTATAATTAATCGATTCTGATTGAATGTTGAACATTTTCAGACAAATATGGCTTGGCCACGTTAATACACATTGTTGACCACTCGATCTACAATCAAGTTTTCATCTTCAAATTGGAAACATGCCGATCTATAACTGTTTGGGAAGAGTCCGCTAAACAATTGTAAATTAACGGCGCCGGTGAGCTATTTCATGCGCTCGTTAAACGCCTGATTTCTGCACTTTATTGACTCCAAAATACAAACAGAATTGATCTCACCGTAACGAAACAAAGAAACCGGTCTCCCTTGTCAACACCTGAGCTATATCCAGGATCTTTTTGGAAGGGGTCACCATAGGAGGGGCTTTTTCAACCCTGCGTTCCCCTTGTTAAGGCTCTGGCTACGCCCCTGCCAACACACAAAAGCAGATCAAGTCGTCTTCGTTAGATTAAGGGCAATAAACTGCCCGTTAGGCCAACTCCTACGTAAGGCAGGCAGCTTCCCGGAGGTTTTTTCCTGCGGTGGTGTGGTGTAGCGGAAGATAACTCGGAAAAAATGTTGTTGCAGGTGTGCAAAATATGTTTCACTCACCAGTTAGTAGAAATGATGATCCCAAAATATGGAACAAAGCGGCCATATGATCAGTTTGCAATCTGATATACGGGAGACAGATGGCGGCGGACGGGAGCAGGGCTCAGATGGGGAGTATATGACAGAACGACCTTCATTCTACGGCTTGGTTTTTTAAGGAAAATCTTCAGTTTTATGGTTTTTGTCACATCGTTTTTGGCAGTTTCAAGCTTCCGAATTTGTTTCTTCCTTAAGTGCTGCGACAAGTCTTATCTCCTGAAAAGCAGCCAGTGAAAAAAGGTGCATGAAAAGATCTGTCGCACTATAAGCCATTGATCCACTTTCAAAATTTTCACCAGCCTATGTTCATGCCTTCGGGTATTTTGGTACCTACACTGCGCAGGCAGATGCCTTCTTAATCACCCAAAATGACTACCCGCTCGTGGAATTTCGCCTCCGCAGGAAAGACAATGTTCCAATGGACGAATAATCTTGGGAAAATGGATAGCCTTATTTGCTGACTGCCATAGATGAGTCGAATAGGCAAGATTGTGGACCAGTAAAAAACAACTCTGACTGTATTTAGCATGGGCATGCCATCTAAATAAAGAGTGATAACAACCTCCATCTCAAACCCCTCATCCCGGTCTTCAGGGTTGCTTTCCAGAAAAAGTTCCTCAAGTATGCGCTGAGCTTGCCCCCCCCCCCCCCCCCACACACTGTTTGAAACGTTCCTACCCTATGGATGCATGAACTGCTGGCTTTGCTCTGGCAGAGTAAAAAGTGCTGAATGGTTCAGGTGATGAAAAGTCTTCTCAGTTTATTACATTGGATATAAGCATAAACACCATTCGAATGCGTCATAATCGCTACAATTGTCAAAACAGGAGGAGGCAGCATTTTTTTGTGTTTGCTGTCCTTGTGTGGATACATGATGCCAGAACACGGATAAAATCACATGGTAGCCTTGTAATGATCCATAGTTCCCTCTTACCCCCATCTATGTTCCATCTCACAACCATCGCATGGCGTTTGTGCATAACTACGTACGTAAAGGGAGCGCAATAATAGTTTGGATAAAAATATTTGCCTCCCCAGGTTTGTCATCGACATTAAGCAGTGCCACAAAAAACGTGAGATTCTATTAAAGGCTGCATGAAAATCGCTATGACAGCGAAAAATTCTAAAATATATGTCCGGGAACTCTTTCGACATCTCACACAGCACTCTGACTATAACTTGTAATCCTTTTCGACTGTTGCATTGACGTCAACTGTTGAGATGAAATTCTTCACACGGGCCTGCGTACAAGCATAGCTATTGGAATAGAGGGAAAAATCAGACAGAACAAAATCCTCTATGAGACATATATGTTTAAAACTAATAACAATTCCAATATTGGTTGAACGTATCGTATATAAAAGCCATGTCATCGCTGTAGTGAGCTGTGTTTTATTCAGGCATATATATATATATATATATATATATATATATATATATATAAAAGCTCTATGCGCTGCCATTTTCATGCTCGACAACTGTAGCACATTTGATACAGCCGCAACTGCGCGCTGTATTTACAAGTGAGTGAGCCTAGGGCTATGTTCGCAGCGATCCGGACGACAAATATGTGGCGTCACCTAGAATCCTTGCTGGACGCTCAGAATATCTTTCCACAGCTAGATCTAAGTGAGAAAGAAATGGCGCAACATCTTCAATTACACAATTATAGAAATATGGGTTTATCTCTTGTCAGACTCGTGTCTGACTAGAGCTGGATCATGACTTGGCTCATGAGTCAATCGTTCTAGGATGAGTCATAAGCTGAGTCGGCTCACCAGGAAAAATGCTGAATTGAGTCATGGGATGAATCACATTCTCCGTAAATTTCATGACCTGAATTATGAGCCGATCATTTCCAACACTGCTGTGTCAATGAGGCATATGGCTGAAATGAAAATGGTAATATGAGGAAACACGGCATGCCCTACACAAATTAACATGTCCTTTTAGAATATCAAATAAACAGCATGCAGCACTAATTACAAAGCTTTTGCAATAGCAGCACAAAGTTTGCTGTTGTAATTTCTAAGCATCAGACAGGATATTGTTGATCCTGAACTAAAGCTTGCCAAATGTCAGCCAAGAACTAGAAGATGGTACAAATATCCTGTATTGCTATGTCTTATACAAACATCATTGAAAGGTCGTCTGTTGCCGATAAAGTCCGGGTGCTGATGTAAGCAATAATGGAAAGGTCTTGTCGTCTCCTGTGGGGATCTTATGTCGCGGAATATGACTCCCCGGGTATTCCATCAATAACTATTTCCTAGCAACACGCAGCTTGTAGGTCAGTATTTGGCCTACAAATTTAGTAGTCGTGGAATGCCGGGAAAGTGGCGCCTAACACTTTTATCTCTACGCAGCGCGGAGCCTTTCTCCGACTCCCGTCACATCACGGATAATATAACTTAAACCTGATGAGATGAGCGTGGGATATCCTGTTGAAAATGCAGTCGGCACGCACATCAGCCTATCTGTAAACCATTTGTTCAAAGATCAGTTCAGTTTAGTCCAGTTCCTTGCTGACTGGAAGGCTGGGCCGGTTGAAGTGGATTTTTCTGGGTTCGTTTGTGAGAAATGCAATCGTACTCCGCGATACGTTATCAAGTCCATATAAGTAGGTAAGCTCATGGCACGGTTTTAATTTGGAAGAGTTAATCACTATTTCAATAGCTGCACTCCAATGTTAAATTGTTCACATGGCATCGCCGAAGGCAGGGCTAGTGGAAGTGTGATTACCTACGTGTGCATGCATTTGGCAGGCACTTGACTGGTGCAGAGTGCCAAGTGTCCGGCTTAGTGCAGTGTAGTCCACATTGCATGCTATGTAGCTAATGGGTCAGGGTCGTAGGCGCCAGGTAGATTATGCTAACCTAAAGCTGATACTTGAGAGAGCCGGTTGGGGACAGGTCACAGGAAAGGCACTATTTGCCGCACTGCATTTGGTAGGTTCAAACGACAAACGCGCTGCCGGACTTTTGTTCCTATTATATATATATATATATATATATATATATAATATATATATATATATTACATATATATATATATATATATATATATATATATATATATGTAAGCCTTTCATTGTCCTGGGTGCCTTCGCAGCGCGCCAGGAGTGTATAATTATATGTGAAGTGTATCAGTCTATGTGACTTCACGTAGAATGATACACTCCTGACGCGCTGCGAATACACCCAGGACAATGAAAGGCTTACAGTTTCAGTGCGTTGTTAAGTGCATTTGCGAGCAATATCATGGATATGGATATGGTTGTACTAATAGCCTTGTTTCTCGTAGAATAACCAGGAGGATATGACGTGATATATCTATCTCTCCATTCTCCTATCCGTTCTATAAGGAATAGGGCTATTACTACTGTCTTGGTTACAGCTTTCCGTTCATATCATTGATCATTGTTACTAACCGTGATCTGTAAGGCATGGTGTTTGAAACAAGAGAGTTTAAATGCACCTCACCCTCACAAAATTAGCCACGTGCAATATGTACCTGTTTTTTCATTAATAACCCATGTATCTATTTTACAACAAAACCAGAACAAGCTTTGTAACCTTTGGCTCCTGTCACTGAGTTTTTCAACGAGATGTTTGCCTAAAGCTATTAAATTTGTGCGGCCTAGTTTACTGGTGGATCATGTTTGCTATGTGTTTTCCATCACTGGTTATGTCGCTGTAAAAGTGGTAATAGGATTTTTCGTAATTATATTGTGTTTGGCAGCACGCTCTGGATTTCGGATATTTGTAAAAGAATGGCATAACACAAAATACTTTATTTTCCTTTATTAAATGTTTGACCCGCAAAAACCCGCGATGCCTGGCCCACCATCCGCCGAGAAGCCCATGGGCTCTTGCGGGCCAGATTTTGGTGGGTGAAAAAGTTGCGTCTCTAATTCAGTGTTTCATGCCAGTTATCGATCTTTGGTACGCCAGGAGGTAGGGATAAACGCCGTTCTGGAGAAAGCATTCATTAGATTGACATTACTCGGGGTGTGTTAAGCTGTGCTTATGATTTGATTTGATTTGATTTGATGTTTATTTTCTATTATGGACATTAAACAGTACATAATATGATGAGCGGATTGGCGCATAAGCGGAATGCTTAAATCTGAGCGCCTCTCCTAACAATAACAAGATATGGTCATCGCCGCCAGGGAACCCACGACACATCGCCCACTCGCCCGATCCGTAAGCCGACACGGGGCAGGCGCCCGCCGCCACTCCAGTCTGCATATATAGCCGTCTCGGGCCGGCGGCGAATAACCGGCCCGGCAATGCGACCCAGTGGTCCGTCTGCAGCCCGCGCCCGCTGGAAGTTTTTAGGTGAATCGTTTGGTCTGAAAAAGAAATGTTTGGAAAATTTTTGCTATGTGCTGCCCACTGCGATCCTGTAAACAGTTACCTGTAAGATAGATACTTAGCTGCTCCTTGTGCGTGAGCTCAGAAAAGTTTGGAATGATGCGATCTGTTTTACGTAGCATTAAAATTCGGATTTCATGATAGCGAGGACAGTTCAGTACAAAGTCTTTAGGGTCTTCATATGGATAGCCACATAAGAAAGAGGGACTAGTAGTAGTTGGATTTTGAATTTCGAACAGGTGAGCGTTCAGGTCTGACATTCCCAATATCAGCCTAGTATTTAGGATGCCACCACGCCTGGATGCAAAGCTATGATGCACCGGAGGCGCGGCCACACCGCAACGCTGGCATATTTCCCGTTTGAAGGAACGAGGAGACTGGGGAAATGTCACCTCAAGCGGGAGCTGGTTCCATCTTCTCGTAGTTGATGGAATATAGGATTTTTGGTATGTTGAGGTTCTGTTCGGTGGTAATGTGAGTGTCATTGCACTGCGTAGTGGGCGTCCCGCTGCAAGTGCTCGTGTGTCAGGTAAAAGTGCAGTGACGTTTGTTGGCAGTAGATGTTGGTTGTGTGTGAGGTTGTGGAACAGTGTCAGTTTGTGCATGTTTCTTCGTGATTTGAGTGTTCCATCCCAAATCGTCTAACAGTGCGCGTGTGTGTGTTCTGTAGAGCGCGATATGATATGATAACGAGGGGATCAACACAAGCACTCAATAGTTCCTCGTAGACTTCATGACGGCTTCCCTTTAGACTTTTCGTCTTTTGACTGTAACATTTTGACTTATCCCAGTCAAACTGAATTCCTATGGACTAAACGTTTTCGGGTTTTCAGTTAAACTTTTTCCAACTTCAGTTTCCTCCCTGTCGACTTTTTGCTTTAAGTTTATTTCCAATAAAAGCTTTTTCCCTGTCAACTTTTATCCCTTTCAACTTGTTATGCTTCGAGTTTTTCCGATTCGACTCTTGTCCATATCTTATCTTATGCATTCGATTTGTTTTCGTCTTAGATCCTTTTTGCTTTTCCCTTTATCTTCCTTCCCTTTGTCTGTTGACTTTCCGAATTGAGTTTTTCATTTGACTTTTGGTCCGGGAACCTTCCAGTATCGGGTATGAGATCGCAATGCCGCAGGAAAGCCTCCGCAAGCATGCGCTCTACCAATGCTTGCTAAACACGGAACAAATCCGCTTAACATGATCATGATAATAGCATCATAGTAGCATGCAAAGATTCACTCGTGATGCTGCATTAGGTCAGCCAATTAGGTGGTAACGGAGAACATCCCAGATCATCGAGTCTTGTATTTTCTTGAGGCGTGGCGTTTCGGCAGTTGCATCGTGGGAAACGATTCTAAGCATGCTCAGTGTAATCCTGACCAGTGCTCCAACGCCCAGTAACTTTCAAATCAATGACGCTCCATACAGTGCTGCCAGATCCAGGGCGGTTCTGACGAGTATTGTCAATTTAGCGCCACCCGATCCAGTACTGCCTGGTTCCGTGTTGTCTCGCCCAATGCTTTCCAGTTAAGCGTCATGCGACCAAACACTGTCTAGCTTAGTGCCTCCGAATGCAGTGTCATCGTCATACAGCACCGTCAGGTTGAGCACCATCCAGCCTAGTACCGCATCGTCAATCCCGTCCTGTCCAATCCTGATCCGTCCAATCCCATCCGATCGGTGCCGTCGGCTCTGTGGCCGACGATCCTGCGGCCCTGAGGAGCTCTAACGTCGGAGAGCGGCCCGCTGAGCCGACGCGTCCACTCCTACGTGGCCCTCCTGCCAGTCCCCGCCTGCTGGAGGGAGTTGCCTCTGGCGGATTTCTGTCGGCGATGGGGGTGAGCTTGACCAAGGAACGCCGGCCGCTGCCCTGCTCCGTCCAGCCCGGCGGCTTCAGCCCGCGCGGCTGCCGCACGGTCTGGGTCGCGTCGCCACGGTCCGGCAGCGGCCTCACGGGCCCGGGCCCCACCGTCCCCCGTCGCGCCACCTCGGGCTCCGCCATCCCCCACCGCCCCACCTCGGGCCCCGCCGTCCCCCGCCGCGCGACCTTGGGGCCCGCTGTCACCCACCGCGCCGTCTCCCGCCGCTCCACCTCGGGACCCGCCACCCCCCGCCGCGCCACCTCGGGATCCGCTGTTCCGCGCTGCGTCACCTCGGGCCATGCCGTCCCCTGCTGTGCCACCTCGGGACCCGTCATCATCCGCCGCGCCATCTCGGGACCCGCCGCCCCCCGACGCGTCACCTCGGGACCTGCCGCCCCCCGCCGCGCCACCTCGGGACCCGATGACCGGCGTGGCATCGTGCACAGGAGGCCGGCCGCGGTTGTCGGCGTGGACTGGGGCCGCGCGGCCGTCGCTGGGCTCCCTCTCGCGGGCCGCTGACCGCCCTGATCCTCGGAGGGACTGCAGTCGGGCGCTGGGTCGACCGGAGCGGCGGTACTGGCAGCCTCGCCGACCGACACCTGGGGCTGCGTCATTGTAGATCTGTCGTCCGCCGGCGAGGTGCCTCGGGTGGTCTCGCTCGGCTCACCTGATGGTTGCGGGACGGAGGGCTGAGCAGCCCCGTCTTCACGAGCAGGCCGAGGTAGCTGCTGCCGCTGTTTATGTGGATGACGCTTCATCCCCGGTGGCTGCGGGGCGGGGGACTGAACAGCCCCTCCCTCCCGAGCAGGCCGGGGTAGCTGCTGCCGCTGTTCAGGTGGCTGACCCTCCATCCCCGGTGGCTGCGGGGCGGGGGACTGAGCAGTCCCGCCCTCCCGAGCAGGCCGGAGTAGCTGCCGCCGCTCCTCAGGTGGATGATGCCCCATTCCCGATGACTGCGGGACTAAGGGCTGAGCAATCCCGCCCTCCCGAACAGGCCGGGGTAGCTGCCGCCGCTCGTCAGGTGGATGATGCTCCATCTCTGGTGGCTTCAGGGAGAGGGGCTGGGCAGCCCCGTCCCACTGAGCAGGGGGAGGTAGCTGCTGCCGCTCCTCAGGTGGATGATGTCCCATTCCTGATGACTGCGGGACTAAGGACTGAGCAATCCCGCCCTCCTGAGCAGGCCGAGGGTAGCTGCCGCCGCTCGTCAGGTGGCTGATGTTCTATCCCTGGTGGCTTCAGGGAGAGGGGCTGGGCAGCCCCGTCCCACTGAGCAGGAGGAGGTAGCTGCTGCCGCTGTTCAGGTGGATGACGCTTCATCCCCGGTGACTGCGGAGCGGGGGACTGAGCAGCCTCGCCCTCCCGAACAGGCCGGGGTAGCTGCCACCGCTCGTCAGGTGGATGATGCCCCATCTCCGGTGGCTGCGGGGCGGGGGGCTGGGCAGCCCCGTCCCACTGAGCTCGGGGAGGTAGCTGCTGCCGCTCCTCAGGTGGATGGTGCTCCATTCCTGGTGCGGTGCTGGGAGGGACAGGAGCAGGACGGTCCGTGGTGGTGCTTCGAATGGCTGTAGCGTTAACAGTGTCGACTTTTGGATGCAGTCGGGCTCCAAACGGGCCCTTGTGGCCCATAATTGTGTCGGTGGTTGCCACAGAGCCTGCACCAGAGTCCGGTAGCTGTTGTGTGCCAACACTCAGCTCTTGTTCCGATGTATGGTTAATCTGGCCCCGCATGTGCACTTCCTTTTTGATCGCCGTTTCAGAGCCAAGCCCAGTGTTTTGGCTCCCCACCGGAATGTCTCTGGCACGTGCATCTGCACGCGATTTAGTCGTAATGCTCAGATCGCTGAGGCTCTGGGCACTCTTAATGAGCCGGATGTGGTCGCTTGACACCGCCAGGGTTTTGGCATCCGGATCTGGGCTGGCGGCATCTGGACGGTCAAGGTTTGTTTGGAGCTGGGTGAGGAGAGCCGGCTCCGCGTCAGGGCTGGGGAGCGGGCGTGACTGGGGGCTCAGCTGGAGCTCAGCGGCGGCTGGACCGGCCGCGTCCGCCGCAGAGCAGTCACCGATGTGGCCCTCTTCGTCGATCGATGCCGACTGCGGAGGACTGAGGAGCTTTGCCTCTCCGGAAGTCTCACGAACTCTGATCACAGGAGTTGCAGCTTTTTCGAGAGGATCGATCTTCAAGCTGACGGCTGAGATCGCGTCTTCCTCCGCAGCCTCATCCCAGGATGATGACGCGAAGGAGTTCAGTGTGTCGGTGCTCGTCTCCCTCTCGGCGCCAGAAGGCCAGCCGAGCGCGCTGTTTAGCCAGTAGAAGGACTTCGCCTGGTTGCAGTCAACGTTGTACCACCATTCGCATACGAAATACTTCTGATTGAACAGGGTGCCGAAAGGGCAGAGAAAGGAGTCCATGCGCCCTCCATGGCAAATGTGGAACACCTGAAACAGAGCAACAAGTAAATGATGGTAAATTAAATGCGGTGGTAGTGCTTTTCTTTTGGCCTCGTGCCGGTAAGCAGCACCATGGAGGTAGAAGGGACTGGCGCATAATCATATCTATTCTACCCATTCCTGCCCTAAAGCCATGTCGGCCCTAGACCATGTCTTGCCCTACAACCATGCCTCGTCATAATATGTGTGTTATTCGAGACCACGAGGCTTATTCGTTGATGAAAAACTGCAGCGGTTAAAAATAGAGCTGATCTATAGAGCACATGTAAGCAGCAACTTATATATCCGGAGAGGTTGTATATCATTGACGAAGATCAGACATGACGCTGCGTCATTTGGCACCTGCCTGAGCCTGTCCCGTTAAAATTTAATAATAGCATATCACGGCAAAGAAGATGGAGCACGATTCCGATAAAATCAGCTAATCTGCTACTTCACTGAGTGAGCGCTTACATCACCCCAACTGCGGCTTTAACCAGGCAATGATTTCATCTTGTCCAGGCATACCATTTTCGCCACATCATCCGCAATACAGCTTGTCCGTTAATGGCATGACTTCACCTGCGCTGCCTTCGCCTACAGAGAACGCATCACACCCGGGCACCCACCTGACAGCGCGCCGGCACCGCGGTGTCCGCGTAATACCCCGGGCCGTGACGGTCGGCGCACGAGAAGCCCGTGTCCGGAACCGTGCTCAGGGTAGGCAGCTCCCAGCCGCCCGCCGTGATCCGGAAAGAGGTCGGCGGCAAGGCGTCTGACAGCGGCGCTCGGAGACTCGCGGAAGATGGTGACAGCAGCTCCGGAGCCGTGGAGGGAGGGGCTGCGTACCCAGCCGACCAGACGAGGGACGATCCTGGTCCGCTGGCGGGAGAGGGCGGCACGAGGTCCAGGAGAAGGGACGGAGAGGGCGGCACCAGGACTCTGCCGGGCGCTGGAGGTCCTTCGGTCGACCTCAGGCTGGAGCGCGTGGAAGGCTGCACGGATACGTGGTCCAAAGCTCCGCTTCGTCCCCCAGTAGCGGTCGGCGGCGTCCGCAGGATGGCTGGGGCATCACCACCCGACACCGCAGAGCCGGCGGCGGCGCTGGCAGTGGCGCCACCTGTGTCAACTCTGGCCCAGTCCCATCCCTCTGGCGGTTGAGAGTATTCTGTCCGCCCAGGCTGGATGTTACTTGTGACGCCATTTATGTCAAGCCCATCCAAAGGCGCCAGTGGGCATGGTGGTTCGAGGCAGCTGAATCTGGTCTGAACCCGCTCCGTCCAAGCAGCACCTGTGGAGACAATCGCTAAAGTTAGACTAAAGCCAGCAGATGCACAATCTAGGGATTTTTTACAGCCAGCTCCATGAGCCGTTCAGAGAGTCCGCAGGTCCCAGGTGCTCCGGGTGATCCAAGGTGCTCTCCGCGGAGTGGTTTGGTGTGGGACTCAGGGCTCAGGACAGGACTCGAAGGTCTTTGATTGACTCTCACGGCGGAGGGAGGGGTGGGGGGCTATTTTCTCACAGATTCCAGGTGGGCTGGGGTGTTGATGACGGTAACTACCTTCAGGCCCATTTAGCCGCTAACAGGGCTAGAGTCACGGCACACAGTCCAGCGGTGGTGTTGCTGCGTATGAGGCTGCACCATGTCTGTTGTGACTAACTCCAGGCCAGGTCAACCTTGATGGTTGACCTAGTTGACAACCAACACAATGTCGAAAATACTGCCACATTTGAGAAGAAAAAATAGCAGTTTCCAGGGTAAGTATGCATACGAAAATATCCCAATCAGGGTCGACAAAAAAGCGCTTAAGGATCGGCTTAAGATCACGTGAAATCACCACACGTAACTGGTCACGAAAAGTGTGCCTGATGATTAACATCCACCCGGGTGGCCGTTTGGATACCCTTCGTTGGCGTGGGCGTCAACTTGATCTCCTGAGATCTCAGGAACTAAAAGAGCTAAAGACGCCACGTTGACAAGGTGTATTGCCCTGTACGTGAACTTGCTTAGGTCAAAGTTTGAGGTTCCTAGGTCATGATCTTGGAGTCAAATAAGGTCAAGCAAGGTCAAACCTCACGTTGGTCTCCAAAGTACTCCAGAACCTAAATACCCGTTCTACGCAAAAGATCACATGCTCAGTTAAGGTCAGCGACCTTTTTCGATCTTTTAAGTGTGATGGTGACCAAAAACACACACGACTGTTTCGAGCTTTGTACATGAATAAGCGATCAAGATTACGCAAGACGGCACGTTCTTAAAAACAAAATGTTGGCCTACTGCTGTGAGTTTTGTATTTGAATAAGCCGCAAAGATTACACCAGCCAGCACCTTGCTAAGAACAGCACGTTGACCTGAAACAGTTTAGATCAGTGACCTATTCTGACCTGTAAGAAGTCCACGGAAGATATATGATGCGTTTCCTGTTGTCAATAAATGAGAAATGAGCACCAGAAACTACTCGAAACGGGAAGACCTAGAGTAATGGAACAGGTTGGTTTTGACCTTAGTCTGACCTTCATACTCGACCCTAGGACAATTCAATTTGCTCATTGCATTGTTGTGTTGCCTCAGAAAGCATCTCAGAGAGGCATTGTTTCGTTTAACACTCCGTTGTTGCACCAGATTGAACGATTCTCTAGAAATTGACTTCGCTGAATCCATGGCCTGACTTTGACCTGCCGTGACATTGCCAAGCGCATCTACATTTTTTATGCCAAGCGACCTGTTATTTACCGGTCTATAGCCATATAAGATTTGGCGCGGATACGCCATGCGGTTCGGAGACCAGTCCAGGAAAACCTTAGGGTGGCCAGAACGCGTGTTAACATTGTGCCCCGAATTCATGCCCAAAGTTCCTATGGGTTATAAATGAACAGGAAAAGCAGCAGCTTTAGTGACAAATAGATACAAAATGACTCCATAAAGTCGTAGCTCAGTGAAGTAACTTGCTCTCGGAGGTGTGATTAACCTGGCAAATAGCCGTCACCAATTTCACGGCACTGGCATATAATGCCCTATGAGCTGGAAAAAGCTATATGCTACCTGCCATACAACTGACTGCTTGTCACTTTTTTAACCTCGAAAGCTTAGAGATGCTTCATCCAACAAAAAGGCCGAATAAAAGTAACACACATAACTCAGGCCCTTAGCTCGTGCCAGGCTTTGTGGTTTGCCACCTGGCTGGTGTAGTTGGCTGGTGTAGGTATAGGACACCCGGCACATTTTACACGAGTGTGTGTTGACGGTGTGTTGATGCAAAGTAAAGATGAGCGGCAGCAACTCCGCGCGGTTTAAATTTACGAGACGCGCGTGTCATCACAGGCTTATTATCATGAGCAGATCAACCTAAACCTCTTCCCGTTTTTGGCAGCGGCTTTCGAAAGCTTTTGAGCCATGCTGATATTTCCAAAACCATGCATTTTTTAACCCTCGCCCTGATAAGATCTCCGGCATGCTTTTGCTTGGTTTTGCCACGGTTTTGGGAATATTGGAATGCCTCAAATAATCTCGAAATCCGCAGCTAAAATACATTATGCTTTAAACGCATGTAAAAACGTATCGTTATATTCATAACTGAGATATAAATACGCCTGTTTAGATTTTGTGTCACCACGGGAAAACGTTTCGGATGTATGGTGTTACAAGGCACAAAAGTGCGATGTTCTGGAAAATTTGAACTTCCACCCGGAAAGGTGGGGCGAATTATTGAACTAACAACGTTATAGTTAGTGCCAATCGCAAAATCTCGATGAGTCCAATCCATGTATGCTTTTTGTAAAGGTTTATCTTTATTTCTTTGGAAACACCAGGAGCGGGTTTGTATCGAACTTCGTTATCAGTCCGCGTTATGAAAACGGCGAATCAGGGTAAGACAGCAAATTTTGACTGTTCAACATGCTGTTAAAATAAGCCTTCCCTTGCCGATATAACAATTCTCTGGGGCCAAATTAAAGTTCGATTAATTTTTACCCGAGATGATCCTAATTTCGGATTACCATTGCAAAGGTAAGGGATATTGATGACGCTTATTACGTAATTGCTTCATACCAGCAAAACAACTCACCAAGAAGATATGGCGCAAGTAGTGACAACAAGGTCTCCCCAAAACATCATGTTCCGTATCTCTGTTGAGCAGAGCTTTCAAAATTGGGTCATAGATTGATGAATAACATGGTAAAAGGTTGATGCAGTTAGGTTTAGTTTTAAGAAGACTTAGCATTAGGCAAATGATCACTGCGCATTTGCAAGGAACATTATACATATACGTGAGGCAGTATGGATAGCAATATTCCTCGTAGAATCAGTAAAAGAATGGACAGATAGGTATATTGATATTTCGGCTGACATGTATTTTCCGAAACGAATATTAGTCGTAAATTTAAAATTGCCTGCCGATCCTACCCGATCTATCAGTTTTTAAACAGCTAACCGCTGTTTTAACTGGTCACCAACATTCAGTGAATGCAGTTGCCAGCCATTATCACGATGCAGCGCATATCTAACTAAAAATCAAAACGCGTAAAAAATATGTGTACCTGCAAATTAATTCAAATAAGCAGGTATCATGCATTACGCATCCATCATACAAACAAATCATTCGAGTATTTTGACATGACGAGAGAGACATCACGCACTACGTATCAGGCACCACTCATGCGTGAACACGCATTTTAAGCTAACACGCACCACACATGAAGGCGCTAATCACATGCGCATAGCCGGCCATGATAAGCCCTGCTCATTTAGGTCTAGTCGCCCAATTATTATACGAATATACTCATTTATTTTCCTGCCTCGATGGTCCTGTGCTCCATTGACGATTTTGACCTGCAAAATGTATGAAGGGTCCGTACCTCCCTGAAAGGCGCTCTTCATACCAACGAGGGTGCAGTTGCGACCTCTCTTCTGTTTTACTTGGTTGAATATGCGGCGCAACCGTTGGCTCAATTTAAGTTATTCCTTTCGTAAGCACATTCCTCTTCACGCTGCTAAAGTTTTAACGTTGCTATCATTAGCCTGGGCCCTAGTGGAGGCGAGCCCACCGCATTAACACTTCCATTATGGCAGCGTCCAAAGCGTGTTGGCCGAAGACGAAGCGCAAAAGTGAGACATTTTCCGTTTTGGGCATTCGCGTCGGCATCTTCCGTTACTGCTTTTGGCTATCGAGATGTCTGTATGGAGCCGTTTTGTCTGACACTCTGATTGCATGCAATTTAGCAATGCATTGCAAGCGGTACGCTCAGGCATGTGTTACAAAATGCGTAATCATCAGGCAACCCTTCTTCTGTGTGCACAAGTGGCAGCAGGCGCAGTGGCAGCAGGCACAGTGCAGGCGCAGATTTCACCGATCGAAAGTGTCCGTCTTTAGCGGGCGTAAAATCCCGCAACAAAGGACGCCTGGAAAGCTGCACTGCCCACCTTTTCTACAACTACGGAAACAAAGACCGGTTCCCAAGAGTATGTTGCGGTGTCGAGACCGTTTAGTGCAGTGGTGTTATTACATGAAATGTCGGCCAAACCCGATGGCCACTTCTGAAACGCCCCTCGGTGATTTAGAACAAAGCTTACGGTCGCAACAGGCTGAGCGGGAGCCAAGGACAATGCTCCCGCCGAACAAAGGAGAGAGAGAGGAGAGAGAGAGAGAGAGAGAGAGAGAGAGAGAGAGAGAGAGAGAGAGAGAGAGAGAGAGAGAGAGAGAGAGAGAGAGAGAGAGAGAGAGAGAGAGAGAGAGAGAGAGAGGGCACATGACCGACGGCACCTCAGCCCGATGACGACCTTTCATTGCGCCCCTGTTGCTGAAAGTCGCTGCTTAACACGCGCCCGGGTGGCCGGTTGGATACCCTTTGCTCGGGTGGGGGTCAATGTGACCCCCTGAGATCTCAAGAACTAATGGAGCTTCAGGCACTAAATTCACAGAGTGTGTTGACCTGTACGTGAGCTCATTTAAACTCACTGAGATCAAAACTTGAGGTTCCTTGATCATGACCTGCGGGTCAAATGAGGTTAAACAAGGTCAAATTCCAGTGTTCGCCTCCAAAGGGTCCCTAGAACCTAGATAACTGTTCTAAGCAAAAGGTCACACGCTCATCTAAGCTCATTGACCTTGTTTGACCTTTTGAAGGTCATGATGACTAAAATCATACAAGACTGCTTTGAGCTTTGCATTTGGATATGCGACAAAGATTACGCTAGAGAGTATATTCCTAAAAACGACGTTGGCCTCTGTCATTCTAGGTCAGTGACTTATCCTGACCTTAAAGAAGTCTATGGAAGGTGCATGATGCGGTTGCTGTTACCAATAAATTCCAAATGAACACCAAGATCTACCCCATACAGCAAGCGCTAGAGCAACAAAACAGGTTGGTTTCGACCTTGGTCTGACCTTCATACATGACCCTAGGTCAATTGAATTTGTTCATTCAATATTTGTGTTGCCTAAGAAAGTACCTCAGATATGTATGCCTCCATCTAACACTCTGTTGTTGGATCACATTGAACGATTCCCTAGAAATTGCCTTCGCTGAAACCATGGCCTAATTTTGACTTGCCATAGGCCAACGACCTTACAAGGTGCATCTAAATTTTTGAAGTCAGATGATCCATCATTCAATTGTCTACAGCCATGCAAAATTTGGCGCGTCTTCGCCGCGCCGTTCGGAAATCATTCTGGAAAAATGTTTGGGGGGTAATTTGACCCCCCCACCTGGGCGCGTATTAAAACACGCCCCTCCAGGCTGCACGTCTATGGATAGGTACCACCAGGTGCAGTCAGAGGTGGGCCCCATGTCCGCTGAATCCATGCAGCCATTCCTTGCATAATTCCGGTGTTAAAATTTGCAGCGGCTGTTGACGGAAAACATTTTGCTGCCCGTTTAGGACCCTCATAGATTACACAGCAAAGGAATAGCTCGCCTTGCTGGCTAACTAACCTTGTAGAAGGAGGCAAATCCACGCCAGACCCTGCAAACGAAATTATAGATCACGTTACTATCAGACGTCGCATAGAGGACGGTAAACATAAAGACACGATATCTCAGTGATTGATATTGGTGTGTTCAAACACATAATCATCAGTGCATTCAGTATTTTAGGTGAATTCGATACCCAAGGCCGTAGCACCCCTGTCTTGTGAGCCATGAGAACAACATAGCTCATAATTTTGATTCTCCTAGACTAAGTGACTATACCTGATTTGGTTAAATGCGTTTTAATCATGCACAATGCTGGTCTTAACGGTTATTTTTGAAAAAATAACGTAACGAGTTAGTCGGTTTACCCCTCTAATTCAGTAAGTATTTGGAAGAGTATGGCTACGTTACAGAGTGCCGCCTTACAATTTTAGGCCTCAAAAAGCAGTGCGCAATTTCTACTTCGAATATAGACGGCAAAGACTGGAGGTTGCAGCCCAGCTTTCCGTTCCATGCGGATGATAGAGCACACGGAGACTCATGTCAATCCACTTTTTGTGAAGCGTACTCTATGGCGATGCACCCGAAGAACTGACTAAAAGGATGCATTGCTTTACAACTTTATGGAGCATTCCTACCTTCCAGGCATTAATGAAACTAAGAATGGAGGCTAAAGCGTCTGTACTGACTTCTAATGATGTCATTTAGAGTGTAAAAAATTGATTCACAAAAACTGATTTCTATGGTTAAGCAAGAAAAGATATGAGATCTTCTGTTTTGGATCGTAATTTGCTTATATTATACAATAATAGACCTCCAACATACCAGCTGGCATTGGTTAAACGACAAATTATTAAATATAAATTAAAAGTTAAACGACTAATTAAAGGAAGCATCGGCTACAATGCGTAAAGGAAAACCCGTTGCTAGTTAACCAAAGTTTACCAGTAGACCCTGCTCTACTGAAGGTCGATTAGAGCCAGAATAGGTGCTTCATACGCATGATGCCATAGCTGATGCAAGCCAATCAACTTGAGCCAGCCGCAGCAAATTCGGGCATTTCTTTGTGCGGAAAATTATCTCAAGCGTATTGCACATTCCAACTCGTCACACGTCTTCAGAAATCATGAATGCACGTAATAAGTCATCAATTTTGCATTGCAGCCGAGCAGTTTTATGAGCTAGTACGCTGTGCGGAGTAAGTGGTTTCAAACATAACGCCAAACCTAGGAATATCAAGCAAGACGGTGTGGCACATACCCATATATGGCATATAGCCCATCATCTAGTGTTAAAAATTCGGTCGTCTAAGTGACCAATCATTGAGATTAACGTTGTAAACAATGCCAATGGTGAATGGGCACTGAATTGGCAATGGGCACGGAAAACACGTTATGGATCAATCATGATGGACCGGATGAAAGAACAGACGATAAATGCTGCACATTTATAATATGTATTATAATATGAAATAATTACTGACAGCAGTACTGAAAATACGCTTCCAACAGCCCATGCTTACGCAGGCAATTATATGTATATGAGACATGATATGTCAACGTGCCAGAGTGCACATAGCCCATAATATACCCATATTGTACCAGCTTATGACATTTTGTCATGCCACTTCCAAAAAGTAAAAGATGCAGCTTACTGGCTGCAGCAGCAAAAAAATAACGACAAAACAAGGTCATCTCAAAGCCGAGTGTTGAAAAGATGCATAACATTGAAAGTAGACTCGGCTTCTACCACGCATTTCATTTTCAAGTTCTACTACAACCTTTATTTTTAAGTTCTACCACACATTTCAATGAACAGCCCTCCCAGCAAGATAAGAAGGATCACCAGCAACGCTTACCCGCACATGTACGTATACTAGAAAGCCCGCGAGCAGCGCACCTCGAGGTCATAACGTATAGGTCGTGTCCGTGCGCAATTTGTCGAAATTTGATTTGACACAATCACGGCAGGATAGTTTTGGCAGCGTCAGTTTTACGTCTGCAGCGTGAGAACAATTCGATTACTAGCATCATCTATTCGTGCTGTGCCGACGTCGCTCCGCGTGTCATTCAGTGGTTTTGTGAATGGAGTTGAAGTGTTACCATTGTTATACAATGGATAAGAATAACCAAGCTGGATGGTGCATAGTGAATCAGAGCACCGATGTTCATTCCCTCAGTCTGCTACTCACTTGTCTTGACTATATGTACCTTATCCACATGACCTGCCTATTTCGAGCGGATTAGAAGTTTTCCTGAGAAGGCACACTCAGTTTGCAGATAATGGGTGCATTGCATCTTGTCAATTGAAACACATAGGCTTACATCTGCTAGTCAAGGAATACCAAGACCAATGCTATAAAGTTCCAGCTATTGATTACCTTAGCATAGTTTTTGTAAGCTGCTTTAAGCAGCTTTTTAAAATAACATTCAATAGGCAAATTTAAATACCATATTTATCTCTTCCCAGAACCACAACTCACGTTAAGTTGTAAGCAAGCGATTTAACAAGACACACCACGAATCTGGTTGTGCCGCCCCAATTCAGAATCAATAGAGATGGAACATTTTCGAATGAAGATTGTGATTTTGATGAGCTCGATCCTTGCATTTCATATTTTAAGACTATCTTCCAATTAAGCACATACAAACATATGAAAGCATGCTTAGTTTCCCAGATAGACTGATTAAAAAAAACATCAGGGTAACCCACTATTGAGCGTTCTTGAAACCCGCCAACTTTTGGGCTCTGAACGAAATCGATCAGTTTTTGGTCAACATTTTGATCAGTCAGCGTCAACATGCAAACCGGTGCCAGTTTGGACAACATCTTGAGCTTATTGAGCACGACACCACTGGCCCCTTCCGTTTTCCGCTCCGTCCATCGCACCCACCTGCATGACGGCTGCCTCTCCCCCGCTGCGGCGGCCAGGCGGGTGTCCTCCTTCGGTCGTCGCCCTATTCTGGCCGGGCACGCGCGCTCGGACCGACTTTATTCGGTCGCGGTGCGTTGCCGCTGGTCGCTCTCTTTCTGGGCCTGCGCTGCCGCTATGGGAATGGCCGTCTCATGGCGCTGATAGCCGCTGATGGCTGACTCATGAGTGCAGGACGGTGCCACAATGGCGACGACCGACGCCGGTTCCGCCTCGGCTTCGGCAGGTCACGGCCGGCCGGTGTGGGTCAAGAGTGCAGCCGTGACCGACAGGCTTCGCGTGAGATGAACATGCATAGGAGACGGCGAAGGAAAGCGTCCGTTTCGCTTCAAGTTGCCATGGATGGCATTCGTAGCAGAGTAAAGCTGATAATCTTTTGCTCATGAAATAACAACGGGAACGGGTTGTCGCACATTAACGTGATTTCATCTTGCATGAGTTACCGGCATTCCCAATGTGCTCTATTATCATGATCAATTAGAAGCACTGACTTTGCAAGCAATGTTCTCTGACTCAAAGACGCAGAGAGCTGTGAAATAACCCTCATGTTATTTGGCATCTTACATCATGAGACAATGAATGGCAATGAAGAAAAAAACAGTATTTTCGTCTCAATTCTACCAATTTTGAAAGCCCCCAAAATAGGCATTCCGAGTTTAGCCAAAGTTTCCATCCTCCTGGAGTTTCACTACCACGAGTGACACCTATTTTGGGAAGGGCCGGGACAGATAAGAAGGCGTACGGTTTTTGGTAAGGTTACCACAAACAGTGCAATTAGAAATTGCGTGCATCCATGCCAATGGGAGCGGAAAGTATGGACCCTTTGAACGCCGTTCTGCGGTATTCGCTTTCGTACAAACGTGCACGTTTTTCTGACTGGATCACAACGAAAAAGATAATAGTTAGCTTTATTTTATTTGAGCCTTTAACCCAATTCATTGCCGAAGCAAGGGCTCCTCTACATCAGTATGGAAACGCACAAACACGCGCAACTTCTGCAAGTTTTTTCGAGTAAACAAAATGGTTCTTAGTTGCGGACGCGGTGGAAACACGGTATAATTCGTGCTGATATGACAGCGATATGAAGCGTGCTCACATCCAATAGATTTGTGCCCCGTGTTTGGTGCACATTTGTAAATTTCTTGGCCTGGGGCAGCAATTTGCACACTGAAACTCGATGATTCTGGTTCATGTTGGTCCATTGATGCGAACCGTGACGCTTCAAAGGCCGACCTTTAGTCGGAAAACACTCAAGCGAATAGTAGCATGACACATGCTGGACCCATCCGAAAGAGTAAACCTATCCAAACTTAGAACATGACCAAGGGCTTGAAGCTCCGCTTTTGATGTTCCTTGAGTGTTTTTCTTCGCTGTTTCATAGGCAACAGAGTTATGCACTGGCAGCCGCCGTGTAACATGGCAAGGAGGGCTCCAGCGTGACATGGTACCAGTGCCATGTTACACTGAAGCCACGTAGGTAAACCGTTTTGTAAAATTCGCTTTGCGACATTTATTCTTGTCAGAAGGGAGAGGAGAAGTTGTCCTGCCTTCACCCACAAATTGTTAGCTGTGGCCGCAATTTATTGCGTAAAGCGTCGTGTAATTTGAAGAAACTAGACGACGCCTACACTTCAACTGCATGCGGACTTCTTCTTTTTTGCATTGCGGGTTTGCATACGTTTGTGCACGGGTGTCGATCTGTATTTCTTTATTTCAGGCCGCTGCCTCCCATGTCCGGTTTGCCCCCCTTCCCCCCCCAACGGTGAGCTTGTCCCTCCCTCCAACTTTCTGCGGCTGGAGTACAAACAGGGCATTAGAAATGAAAGTTCAAGCTTATATCAATCTTAAAGAAGGTTTCTACATATTGTCGCGCAGGTAGAAGTGGCAAAGAAAGTGAAAAATCCGATGTCATGCTCAGCTGTGTGCAGTTCACTGAGCTAATCACACTATAAAAGTTTCGTGTTCGTACCATGTTTACCTGAGTATTTTCTATGTTTTGGCTACATGATGTATGCTTTTAATTACACGACTAATACGGCTTATTGCCTATGACATAGTTTTGTGCTATTGCATACGTCTTTAGTATAATTCAGTGATATGATATTCAGTGACATCAAGATCCGTGACTAGATAATTAGAAAGCAGCTTAGGGGATAATTGGATAGATGATAGCTAACCACAACTGGGCAGCTTGGGCCATGGACCCACTACATGCCATGTAAAGAACACGGGCCGCAAACTTTGGTGCCGGAGACCGTGTCCAGTGGTTTAAGTTTGGATTTGATCGACTGGTTGGATTTGATGGATAAGATCGGATTCGGAGTTTGGAGTTCAGGACTGACTCGGAGTCGAGAGGTGTAAGTCTGCGGTTCCGCAGCACTGAGAACGTGGAGAAAGTTAGCAACGCTGTCCTCACAGCCAACCAGCTGCGGATTAGTCGAGTTCAGCTCGTATAAACGCATGCCCGACGTGCCCAATCACATACCACCCTGCAGCTCGCACCTTACTCCAAGAAACTAGCCCCACATTATCACATCTCTTTACGATTTGGCGATGAAAAATCGAACAGGCTCCATGAGCTCGCTGCGGGTAGGCTAGGGCGCGACGACGCCGCGCGTCGCAGAGGACCGCTGTCTTTGGCGCCTTGCGTCGGTCCCTCCGGGCACCATTCCTCGCCTCCCCGGCGGGAACGGCGTACCTTACCGCTCTCGAGGCACGGTGGCCCTGCAATCTCATCGGGCAGGCGCCTCGGTGAGGTGAAACGACCCGACCCGAGGACAGACGGTCACGACCGAAGGCTCACATTTTGGCCTTCCGAGGCGTCGCTACGCTCTCCGCAGAGTATGAATCTGAATCTTCAGGACCAGGGCTACGGTGACGTGCGTACCCAAGCGGCACAGAGCATCTTCGCCATCACGACTCGCGTACGCGTCAGGGAACACACATCGGTCACATCATAATAACACATGTGTATTCAACTCTTAGCAACGTTTCATAACAATGTTGATGATTAAAAAACGCTCACATCACGCACAATGTTCACTGGGCACCCGTCACGAAGCCCACCAACCGTTGAGGCGGCCTGCGTATTACTATGCTACGCCGCGCTGTCAGCAGCCGACCGCACCGCTCGCGCCGCGCGCCTGCCGCAACACCATCTGGTGGATGACGCGCGTGACGCCACCTGTCTCTACTCAGGAGGTAGGCAGTAGGACCAACTGTTTTTGTACCTGGACATGTCCGGAGGGCCCTCAGCAGGCTCCGCGCGACGCCTCAAATTGAGAGTGGTCAGACCGGCGCGCGAGCCTGGCCTGCGCCAACAGGCAGCTGCCAGCTGGTGCCGCCGACCGGCAGCAGCCAGGTGGCGCCGCCGACAGGCAGCGGCCACCTGGTGCCGCTGACCGGCAGCGGCCAGCTGGTGCCGCCGAAAATCAGCAGTCAGCTGGTGCCGCCGACCGGCAGCGGCCAGCTGGTGCCGCCGACAGGCAGCAGCCAGCTAGCGCCGCCGACAGGCAGCGGCCACCTGGTGCCGCCGACCGGCAGTGACCAGCTGGTGCCGCCGAAAACCAGCAGTCAGTTGGCGTCGCCGACAGGCAGCAGCCAGCTGGCGTCACCGACAGGCAACATCCCGCTGGTGCCGCCGACGCACAGCGGCCAACTGGTGCCGGCTTACGCAGGCGCAACTGTTTTGTCGGCTTAAATTTAAGCATGGATTGATTAAGAGTGGGACCAGCATTACCATGCGCGATTGCGCAGCAGTCATTCAAATGCAAAGGAAATGCGAGCAGGGCTACACGAGGTAATGGTACGACCACAATTAACGTGTTTAATTAAGACAGCACCATCAAACTGTTCGCACATTATTGACATGTAGCGGCCTAAATTGATTTCTGCGAGCTGCATGGCCTCCATGCCATTTTGGCTTTTATAAATACAGGACTCTTTGGATGTATGGAGATATAGCGCTAAAGCTTTCACAGATTCCGTGGAACAATAGAACAGCATGCACTCGCGAAACATATTCATCGGAACCATGTTCGGCGATAACACAATCATAAGCCAGCATCCACGAAATGCCCATGCGAGGCGGGCCATACAAGGACGTTCGGCGACGTCAAAACAGCATACAAACCACAACAAACACCTTCCGCCACGCCTGGATCCATCTGCCGACCGGCAGGAGCAAAGTCCGGTCTCCACCCGTATGGATATCAGCGTGATGACAGCTCAGAGCAGAACTGTGGCCCACCACGGCAGGAACAACGCTCGCTGGGCGCCGGCCTCCACAAAACGGAGACACCTACCCACTCGTCAGACACTGGCGCCGCAAGAGAGAGAGAGAGAGCATAGCCAAAAAGAAACGAGTGCATAGGACATTCTAATACGGGCGAATACTTTTCATGTACCAAACTAATCTGGGCACAACAGATCATATTAGGTCACTGTTAAAGCAAAGCGGCAGATACCCCAAAATCAAGTGCACCTGTCACCAAGTTCCTCCAAGAAGTTCCTCTCACCCCGAGCTCCACAGTTCCACAACAAAGGCCAACGAAGGAGACATCCCGGAAGTGTCTCCACAACGCCTTTTCTGTCAGCAACGCAGGTACCTCAACCCCTCTAAAAATCGCAAATTCCGCATTTCCGTCCCTCCCTCCAGAGGAAGCACACTAGGACGCGCGTCAGCACAGTAAGTACACGGCAGACGCTCAGCCGGCGCCACATCAGACCGATGGCATGCTTCCACAACAGGCCTCACCAGATAAAGCGGCGCAGGTACAGACCAGGGCCCATGAGCGCAACAGGTCACGTGACCCGCCCGCCGCGGCCCATCGCGTGCGCCACTACTGCGCAGGACACCGTATGACTGTGAATGGCTGAAAACTGATAGGAACAAACTAAAATGTTTGAGGTAATAACATTTGTACTGCACAAATTAATGTCTTCCGATCTAGGAAGTACCTACTGGTAGTTCGTGGCCGGCGGCCGCTCCGGCCCACACCCTTCACGGTAGCGCTCCGGCCTCGGCTGATTGGCCGGGGTCAGCTCCTAGGTGGAGCTGACGATGGTGATTGGCCGTCAGCCGCATGTCGTCCGTTGGAGGCTGCCGGCGATTGGCCGAAGCGAGACCGTGGGTAATGTGTCAGACGATGATTGGTGTCTGCGAGCTGGGTGTCGAGTTGGCCGACTGGCCGGCCACCTCCAGGGTGGGGTTCTGTGGAACTGCCTGGAACTGGTGCCGCTTCGAAGGCCCTGCAACACACACGCGATGACGTCACACCGAGGCACGGGTTGGTCGTGAGCGCACCAGAAGTTGCACGAAACGCATACCAACAATGCACTCACTGCCAGCCGTAGATAGCCGCAATCTCCACACTGCATCAAAATCGTCCGCGGCGCACTTCACCAATATCTTTGGCAGGTAAAAGAAAACTGCAGCCCCATTTCAAAAAGGCAGCATCAGAAGAAACAACGCAACACACCAAACCAGTCCATTCAAAGTTCAAATTCAATTCAACCCAATGCCACCCACTTGTCTCCATAATCCATCGAACGCCGCAGGGGCACACACAGCGACACCTACCGATTTTCGAGTGTATGAGCCAGACGCCGCCCATGAGCGTGACGCCGAGGAGGAAGGCGGCCACGCCGATGCCGGCCACGGTCTCAGGCTCGACCCCGAGACGGACCACGGGCGCCTGATCCAGCGGCCGGGCCGGCGACGGGGCCGGGCTCAGGCGGCGCTGCAACGGTCTGCCGGGCCGCCTGTCGGGTCATAAACGGGGCAGGTCAGGAGGCTCGATGGAGACGCGAGCCGATCAGCTGAGTCGGGAGAGCGAGAGAGCAGAGAGAGCGAGAGAGCGAGAGAGCGAGAGCGCGAGAGCGCGAGAGCGCGAGAGCGCGAGAGCGCGAGAGCGCGAGAGCGCGAGAGCGCGAGAGCGCGAGAGCGCGAGAGCGAGAGAGCGAGAGAGCGAGAGAGCGAGAGAGCGAGAGAGCGAGAGAGAGAGAGAGCGAGAGAGAGAGAGAGAGAGAGAGAGAGAGAGAGAGAGAGAGAGAGAGAGAGAGAGAGAGAGAGAGAGAGAGAGAGAGAGAGAGAGAGAGAGAGAGAGAGAGAGAGAGGAGAGAGAGAGAGAGAGAGAGAGAGAGAGAGAGAGAGAGAGAGAGAGAGAGAGAGAGAGAGAGAGAGAGAGAGAGAGAGAGAGAGAGAGAGAGAGAGAGAGAGAGAGAGAGAGAGAGAGAGAGAAGAGAGAGAGAGAGAGAGAGAGAGAGAGAGAGAGAGAGAGAGAGAGAGAGAGAGAGAGAGAGAGAGAGAGAGAGAGAGAGAGAGAGAGAGAGAGAAGAGAGAGAGAGAGAGAGAGAGAGAGAGAGAGAGAGAGAGAGAGGAGAGAGAGAGAGAGAGAGACAAAGAGCAGACCACAAACGCATGCGCATGGGTCAGGCCAGCCCCTCGACCCAAGTTGCGTACATTCGATCATTTGGGATGGCGCGCCGCGGGCAGCGCCGGCGCCGACGCCGAGCGGGGCTGACCGGTCGAAGGTGAATAGCAAAGAGGCCCCCCCCCCGCATCACCAACTGAACCCCGGGCACCGAGTGGGACTTACCGGCGACGGTGGGTAACAACCCCCCCCCCACCCCGTCACCACCTGCACCCCAGATGCCGAGCGGGACTGACCGGCGACGGTGGGTAGCAGAGGGCCCCGCGTCACCACCTGCACCCCGGACGCCACGGGCCGGCCGCCGCTGCCGCCGAACTCCGCGCAGTGCTTGCGCCGGTCCACACACTGGCGAGGCGACACCGCGTCAGACCACACACCGGCGAGGCGACAACACCGTGTCAGACCACACACCGGCGAGGCTGACACCGTGTCAGACCACACCCCGGCGAGGCAAAACACCGTGTCAGACCACGTGCAAGCCACGCTGGCGAGACGACACCGTGTCAGATCACACAATGGCGAGACGACACCGTATCAAATCACATACTGGCGAGGCGACACCGAGTCAGACCACACGCAGGCCGCGCTGGCGAGACGACACCGTGTCATGTCACACACGGGCAACGCCTCGCCGCGAGTTGGGTTACAATGGGTGCTCGTACCCATCACACCCACCACCCATTCCTTGCCTGTCGCAGTGCGAGTACTCCGGCACTGCAGGAAACAGGCACGAATACGGAAGCAGGTACACGCACATGAAGAGGAATGCTTGGGCATTGGTGTGTCCATTGGTACGGACATGGGTATGGGCAACGGATGCGGTGCCGGTACGGGTACAGATGCGGAACAAGATGGGTGCAGGTGCAGGTACGAGCATCAGCATGAGTACGAGTATGAGTAGGAGCACGAGCACGAGCACGGGTGCAGTGCGGTACGGCACGGGCGCCGTTACGGGTACGGCGCAGTCCGGCATGAAACAGCCAGTCACAGCAACAGCTTCCATTTGGCGGAAACCTGGCAATCGCGGGGATGGATGGCAACGCGACAACTACACCATCTCACGCAGTACCATGAACAAATACCAATGATACTGCGCCTAGAGCGGCCCGGGGAAAAAACGCCAAGCCGGGCAACTTTCCCGCCTAAGAGCTGACTTCCAGACCGCCTACAATAACGCCATCTACCGGACACCAAATAAACCTCTGCTTCCATCGCAGCCGGGAGTGGCGCGACTGTTTCGGCAGCCCAGTCGCCGCATGGGTATGGGCAATTGTTGGCCCGAGGGCGCCCTCACCTTGGCGATGTGTGGACTGGCCGGGTAGTTAGGCCGCACACACACGCCGAGCCGGCAGTGCAGGTAGTACGGCCCCAGCTCCAGGTATTGGCGCGACACCTGGCGGCCCGGCGGCGGTCAGCTGCGTTCAGGCCCTTCCGGCGGACGCGCCAGTCTTCATGCTGGCACGCACACCGGCCACACGCCAAATGTAGGCCATGGCGGAAGCTACAGCATGCCTCCAGCTGGCATAGCAGCGGTGCGCGATACAACACACGAATGTGCCTATGTTCGTCGGGCCACGGACGCGGCCCGGCCCGGCGTAACCAATTCCACGCTCACGTTGAGTGAAAACCCCGCTGCATTTATATATATATATATATATATATATATATATATATATATAAATATAAATGCAGCGGGGTTTTATGCCGCAATCAAGCTGCAAGCGTTTATTTCCTTCATCAAACGAGCACAAATGCCCCTGGCGGCCGCGATAGCACAGCGTAAAACCACGGCAGCCACTTGCAACGCCGCACTAAACACATTTATTACGCTCAAAGTACCACAAGGTGCTCACAAGCTCCCACCCAAGGTGTCATGTTTTTAACAGCTGCTTGTCTTGGCCTTGAAACCAACCATACTTGCTAGATATTGAAACAAATCAGACGAGGACGCGTTGTAAAATTCCCCCGAATGAGTCGCTTACGATACCGAACAGGTATGAGATACACCAAGGCGGCCGAAACTGGTCCAGAGGAGTAAGTATGTTGGGTCCTTGTTTGAATTTTATGATGCATCTCATATATAACGCATCGCATTTATTACGGCACAAAACCGTACCGTTGCTGAGAATATCAGCGCTTTTCAATGGCAGTAACCTGCCATGTTGAGCCGGAAACAACCTAATATTTTCAGTCGTAATTGACAGTTTACTGGGAGCATCAACCACCCGATGACTAATCGTGAACAAAACACAGAAGGTACAAATTTTGCGTTTTCAGCACCACTATCAGTTGAGCATTCTACTTCGTGTAAGGAAACGACAATTACATAGTTCTTGTATAATGCAGAACAGTATTTAATATGTGGTCAGGTCGGCGTAAGATGAGTTACCAGTCATGAAGTCCCACGCCTATCAACAAGCGATCAGATCGTGAAGATCACTCAGTTCCACAGAGCACTCCTCACTAAGCACGCCACGTTCCAGACACTTTCAAAGCTCCGGAGCGGCCCACCAAATCCACCGGTGGCGCTGCGTGTGCGCCGCTGGATTATGGCAGAGCAGGCGGCACCGAGTGCTGAGCTGATTGCCACGGCCGACAATCTTTACTCAAACAAGCGAATATGGTCCATTACGCGACGCTCTTAACCGCACATTGGTTTCTTCGCGCTCACCACATTCGCAGAAGGACCTTTCACCAGTGACCCGTTTCAAGAACACGGAAGCACTGAAATGTAAGCACACTTCGTGTAACTAGCATTAAAAGCTTACATAAGTAACTAGTTCTTCAGAAACATTTTCAAAGAAATTGACCCTTCTCCAAATGGGTTACGCAACTGCTAGCATAATCGCACTGGCTCGAGCACAGATCCGGACTTCTCGCAACTTCCAAGCTTCAGAGACTAAGCCAGATGCCGCGCTGCCATACCAGGCCGAATCCGGCCTGGTCTCCTCGCCTCTCGGCACGGTACGCTGCCATACCAGGCCGGATTCGGTCCCCTCGCCTCTCGCCACGGCACGCTGCCATACCAGGCCGAATTCGGTCTCCTCGCCTCTCGTCACGGTACGCTACCATACCAGGCCGGATTCGGTCCCCTCGCCTCTCGCCACGGCACGCTGCCATACCAGGCCGAATTCGGTCTCCTCGCCTCTCGCCACGGCACGCTGCCATACCAGGCCGAATTCGGTCTCCTCGCCTCTCGCCACGGTACGCTGCCATACCAGGCCGGATTCGGTCTCCTCGCCTCTCGCCACGGCACGGTCTCGACTGGCCCTCTCTCTCCGCATCCCGCCACACCCTGGTGGTGCCTCACGCCCCGCCCAGATCTCTTCCCTCATTTGCGTCTAAAGAGGCGTTGAGGGGCAGTGTCGCTGCTCGTCGGGGCCGTACGGTGCGCCGGCAGCCGAGCTCACCTCGAGCATTCAAAGACATCGCGTTCGAGACCACATCACAAACCCCGGCGTGTATGACGTCGGCAGCCCCGCACGCGCCTCACCTGGAAGCTGAAGACGTCGCTGTCGGGCGGCGTGGCGTCCATGAACGAAACACTCCGGTCCACAGGACACGCCGTGCGGATGATCAGGAACTTGTACGGTGTGTCTGGGTCGCTGTCCTTGCTGACCCAACACTCCTCCACAACGGGCTGCAGGTACGGGGCTGGAGCGAACGGCGAGGTTAGTACGGCGACGGCCGCGCGCCAGGGATGGGTGCGGACTGACGGGGGCTGGATCGGACGGCAACGGTTAGTACAGCAACGGTCGCGCGCCGGGGATGGCCGCACACTGGCGCGCGACAAGCAGCGAGAGGGTGGGGGCGGCACAATCTTAACTCATGGGTACAAGCGTGTGGTGAAAAATGGGAGTGGTGGCGGCATACTACGACATTGCCAGCGAGTTACCGACAATCCATGACAGAGCCCAGCCGATGTACAGAATGATCCGAGCAAACGGTTATGTTTAGAATCACACAAAACAGACAAGTGTCTGCCCAATGCATCAATCAGACGGAGCCTGTGTACGGAGAGCCTACGTCACTGCCATACACATGGCAGAACAGGATGTCCCCTGCTGCACCCCATCGCAGTTTTCAAGTCGTCCGACATTCATGCCTCACGAGAACGCAAACCGAACGCATCACAAGCCACACGAAAACTCCGGCGTGGGTCCTTACCTATACGAATAGTAGCGCGTGCATATATGCTATGCATAACAGGAACCAGCGCATTTGGCTCAATAGGAGCGGCAAAGACCTCGTCGGAGAATAGCTCCAGCGAGTACACGGACGAGTCCACATCGTCCGGGCTGAGCACCTCCTCCTGGAAACAGAGAGGCGTGCACTGCCAACGCCGCTGATGACGAGTTCACTTCTCACTAACGGTGGCGGAGTCGACGCCTCAAAACGGATGCAGAATTCTTCGGAGCTAGCTTCTTTGATCAAGGAAAAACAAAAATACGTTGATAAGTTCAAACTACATCACTTCAGCCACAAGACAGGCACATCCACGGCATTTGTTGCGCCAACAACACCTCACCTCGGGCCTTAACTTGGTTGAAACGAGGCATATTTCACGGCAGTAACGTTTCCAGAATCCTTAAGAACCTTCAAATGCTCTCAGAATATAATCCCCAGAATCCTCATAAGCCTCAAGGACAATACATGCATAAAAACATCCAACCATCCTGGAAGGCCGATCACTTCACCACATGCCATCTGTTCCGTCGGAATTCAAACTATACATTCCATCTGCAATATGAACTGATACCTTCTTTAAAATGCCACCCTCAGCACTATATATTCATACGCTCATAGACTCAAAGACGCAAGGATGCTGTTGGTTGTGCATGTGGGCACTGTGGTGAGGTGTGACTGTTGGAAAGTGTGAGGTACTGGATAGCAACAGCTCTAGACCGACGAGACCTACCTTCGCCTGACGCGCTTGAAGATCTGACACGAAGTCGCCACTAGTCTACCTATCACGCAAGCAGCTAGATTTCTGCCACACTGATGTTTTAGGGACCATCTGATGACCACCTGACCACCTAACCTGATGCCCGAGAGGCCTGACCTGATGTCGCCGGTTCTGGTTGAGGGTGACCTCCGGGGACGTCCAGCCGGGGTGGGTGCAGCTGACCGGCACCAGACCGCCGTCGTCGTCCGGCTCCGGCGCCGTCTCCTCCCACGGATCAGCCAGGCCTAGGCCGGAGCCGGAGCCCTCGAAGTCCTCGTCGTCCGGCGGCGCGCCCGACGGCACGAAGTGCACCTGCGGCAGCGCGCCGGCCGCGTCAGACGCGGCGGCCGACAGCCGCATGGACGCACCTGTTCACCAGGTGCCAGGGCACGCCCAACGAGCCCAGACTGTCTCAGACAGGCCCGCGCAGCGCATGGGCTGGCGGTGCACGTGATCCGTCTCGAAGGGCGCCCGCTAGCCTCCTTAGCGCGCGGCGCCCAGCCGCCAGGGATCCTCCCCTCGCCGCAGCGACGGAAAGGCCGGCGCCGGGGGACGAGATCAGCTCGGGGAAGTCAGCACGCGCCGGCATCACAGCGGACAGGAGTGCCAACTCCGCGGCGCCACACGGCCTACCCACGAACACTGACCACCATCAGGCAGGGCGTGACGCCGGCCGGCGACGCATACTGCCACAGGGCACCGCAGCACCGACACCATCTCCGGAGGTGGCAGTGTCCACAGAGGAAAACTGAACTAGTGTAGATCACACCACCGACGAGACGAAACAGCGGCACGAATCCACATCTAAAGTTCGTTCTACGGCGCCGCTATTCGGGCTTAAAGAGGGCGCAAATTTCCTTTCACGGTCGAAATATTACTCCTAGAGACAGACAACCCGGAACACAGAGACAGAGATAGTCCAGAACATATAGACAGAGACAGCCCAGAACACAGAGACAGAGACAGCCCAGAACACAGAGACAGAGATAGTCCAGAACATAGAGACAGAGACAGCCCAGAACACAGAGACAGAGATAGTCCAGAACATAGAGACAGAGACAGCCCAGAACACAGAAACAGAGATAGTCCAGAACATAGAGACAGACAGCACAGAGCACAGAGACAGAGATGGTCCAGAACATAGAGACAGAGACAGCCCAGAACACAGAAACAGAGATAGTCCCGAACATAGAGACAGAGACAGCACGGAACACAGAGACAGAGATGGTCCAGAACATAGAGACAGAGACAGCCCAGAACACAGAGACACATAAAGTCCAGAACATAGAGACAGAGACGGCCCAGAACACAAAGACAGAGATAGTCCAGAGCACACAGAAACGGAGATAGCCTAGAGCACACTGAGACGGAGGTAGCCCAGAACTCAGAGAAAGAGTGCAGGAACCCACTATTCAGCAGCAGGCCGGTGCTGCATCACGTGGCGCCACTTCGGTCTCGAAAAAAAAAACAAAGTAAAAAGTACGTAACCCTGGAACAAGTAACGCCTCCTATCGCTTGAACTTTGAGCAACATTTCTCAGAAGAGCACGAGTTTAGCCGTCACGTTCATTCCTGGTGCTGAGGGAAAGAGCCGCCACCACTTCCAACAGTCCAGCCGGCTCAACAGTCAGCGCTCGCTTTCCACTGCCAATATTCCACTGTCCCACCCACCAACTGCCAATCGCGTGATTGCTTCGTCAATACCATTTCTGAGTCATGCGAACTCTGGCAGCGTTAGCAAGGGCCCTAAAAGGAAGCCAAATATCTTACGTCATTTCATTATCAGAGCAGTCACATCATCTATGCCAGATGGCGGCCCACTTCTAGCAGTGGGATTTGGTGCGCACTCCGCACCATATCGCCCAACAGTCGAGGCACTGAGCCAGCTGCGAGTCTCCGAGTCGGCCCTGCGATCCGCGATAGCTGTGGTCGGTCCCAGCAAGGCCTGCGGGACTGACATTATCGGTGCCCACATATTCATCGAGTGCGCGGACGAGTCAGGTACTCCGCTCACCCACCAATATTTGAAACCTCTCGATGAGTTCCGGTGTCTTCCCGGGGAGGTGGAAGCAGGACATCACACCAATTTTAATGAAGGCGACGAAAAGGAGCAGTCAAACCAGCAAAGTATATCCTTGCTTCAACTCTTTGAAAAGATACTGGAACGGGCTGCGTCTGATGAGCTGCTTCGCCACGCCTGACCTGTATTGTGCCATCATCAGCATGGTTTTTTTTCCTTAGGCGTTTGTGCAGCACTAACTCGTGCGTTTAGAGATCAGTTTAACGGGCCATGTCGGACGGACACCAAACAGATGTCACGTACACTGATTACTTGGATGCTTTTCAGAGCGTTAACCATGAGGTCCTGATCCACAAGTTAAAGCAATCATACCACTTGAGTGCACTGCCATGGTTTGCCTCGCATCTGTCCGACAGAGATCAGAAGATTACCGTCAACGAAAAATCTTCCGACTGGAACCTGGCGACCTCCGGCGTCCCGGAAGGATCACTCTTGGCTACCCTCCCTTTTCATAGTTTATTAAAAATCTTCCGTGCGTCATTGAATCCGGTTGTTTTTTGCATGCCGATGGCGTAAAAACTGTCCGCAAAATTACGTCCCCATCTGATGGACTGCAGCTGCAGAATGATCTCGATCATCTGGTAGCGTGGTCGGTCGGGTGGGGGCTGACCCTCAGTCCTACACAATGTAAAATATTCACGAGGACAGTTAGGCGTGCTTCCGTTCAGACCAAGATTTCTGTCAATAGAGCTGAGTTTAAACATGCGTGGCGCCATCAGGGACCTTAGCGTGACGTCGGATACCACACAAACCTTCACTGCACATGTCTCTAACACGGTCGCAGGGGCTGTCGAGCACTTGGCCTTCTTATTAGGTCCTTCCAGGTCGGTACCAACTGGTCAGAATTTAACTGAAGTGCAGTGATGGCTACGTATTTTGCAAACGTGCGATTGGTTTACGAATATTGCAGCATGGTCTGGACGGGGGCGGCTAATGCCCGCACAGTGTGCGTAGATCGACAAATTTAACCGCGCAAATAATAAACCGCACAAACTTCTTCTTTGGTTGATTACTCACATTTTCTCTGGGTCAACAGCTTCTCTTTCTTATGATATCATTCCGCTTCATTTCCAAAATCCCATCCCTAGCAGCACGAACAGTACAGTACGAATTTCTCTTTCTGAGAAACATCTTCCAAAGTAAGCTGGACCCTCCGTCTTGCTAAGCTACTTCCCCTTGCTTGCGCCGCCTCGATCGACTCGCGCGCCAACTCTGCCCGCCGTGCCTCGCGCTCGCGTGCGAGCCGTACAGAACGGTCTGTTTTGCAGACTGCCAAGCGTTGGGAACACTCTCGGCGAGCAACACTAGCGCGAATAGTTTTCGTGACAGTTTTTACATTTTTAGAGTTAAAGTGATCGGGCTGCTTGAACTCTGCAGCATTTTTACTCAGCTCTGAGATGTCATCCTCAAAAATTATGCTCATACTACTGTGTATCGGTATTTATTGTGTTTTAATTACACGAATTCACCTGTTCGTGGAGTGCCGCTTCGTTGGCGATGAAATAAATAAACATATAAATAAATAAACTCACGTTACACCAGCAAAACATAACTAGCTATTAGCTCGGGGCCATAAATCCTCCGACAGCCATTACGCCGAAAAGCGTCGCCTTCCAACTGCCTCTGTTATTACCATCCACAGTGCATGTGCTAATAGTTATGACAATGTGCAACATGCCGGGCCAGCTGACCGTACACCTGCGGTACAGCCGGGCCTGCGCTACAGCGCTACGGCCTGCGGTGCACGAGCCGGGCCCGCGGTACAGCGCTCCGGACTGTAGTACACGAGCCGGGCCTGCGGTACGCGAGCCGGGCCTGCGCTACAGCGCTCCGGCCTGCGGTACGCGAGCCCGGCCTGCGGTACAGGAGCCTGCCCGAGGGCCGTGAGGCCGGCCCCGTCCACTGCGTGGTGGTCCGGGGCGAGACGGGTCGGTGGGGCCCGCCGACATCAGCCGATCTGGACCGGCCGCCGCCGCCGTACTTGTGACGACCAATCAGCCCCAACCAGCTGAGTGCCAGGGAAAAAACGCGGCGCAAGCGCACCACGTCCTCCCAGTACCAACGCAACCGGGTAAGTCGCAACAAAACGAGCGTCAAAGTGACGCCAATAAACCGGTTCGGCGACGTGCGAGGACATCAGGATCTTGCTTCCATAGCTTCCGCTTGACTGAGTTCATTGAGCCCGTTTCGGCACGGCAACATTTTAAATTTTAGTGGAAGAGCACCCAATGTGTGATCCACTCCAGAAGCCGGACGGCCGTACTTTAGGACGGCTCACGACTGTACTAGTCAGCATACACTTAAAACCTGTTTTTAATGGCATTTCGAAGTAACAGGGCCTTCGTGGAAGTGGTACAATAAAGGCCATCAGCACCACCGTTGCCTCAGCAGTGTGAACAAAGACAAAAGGAAGCGACATATCAGCAGGATGAATCGCACGTTGTAACACGACACTTTTAGAGTAGGCGGTGTCAACGGGAAATAAACTCACAATTTTACATAAAAGCCACGAACACGAACAGGGATTCCCACATCCGGCCGTCACTCACGACACGAAATTACCGGGTACTAGTGCGTACCGACAGGACACTCCAAGCAACAAAGCGATATCCGGTAAGCAGCAGGCCCGTGTTTACTTGTAAAAAGTACACGCAACACAACGATAACTAGCGTATCTACAAAATCCAGCTGGTCAGCCGTACTCCTACAACATCGTGACCGCCGTATCCCACCCTACCACCACCCCGCTGCCGACACAACAGCGCCACCACCCCGTCCCACCTCCGCCGTCCCACGCGTCCGTACCGTGTTCAGGTAGACCGCCTTGCCGTCGACGACGCGCCGCCGCGTCTCGCAGTCGTCGAGCGGCTGGCTGATGACCAGGTGGGACGAGTTGCGGAACGAGCGGCAGGTGGGGTCGGCCAGCCGGAGGGCGCGCACGCGCCGCTCGTCGGCCCGCTCGGCCGGCACGGCCACCACGAGCCGGCCCAGCTCGCAGGTGACGGAGAGCGCGCGACGCAGCACGCCTGACGCGGCGCCCGCGCGCCAGCCTGCCGGAGCGCCGACACGCGGGTCATCGCTGCTCCTGAACGGTCAGAAGTGCTGGCACGGCACAACCAGACAAACCAATGCCCCAATGGATCAACCTGCTCATCCGCAGCGATCGCAAACTTTCTCCGGGCCTTCAGGGCGCGCGGAACGGTCACCCATCGTCGCCAATGTCCCCACCGTCCCATCAGAGGGCAGCGTGCGCGCTGTTTATAGCGCAGCCCGCTCGGCTCGCGTCCGGCCGGTCAGTGGCGACGTCACGCCGTGTGCGACGTCACAGCGCAGCTCGCTCGGCCGTGACCGCCCGGCACCACGCACCGCCACGTACGGCGAAGGCGGTGGCGATGGCGGCGGCGGCGACAGCAGCGCATCTACCCCGGGACGTTAAACGCCTTCTGGCTGACTAGATGCCTCTACAAACCCTCTGCAACTATATATACATACACACACATATTCACACACACACACACACATATATATATATATATATATATATATATATATATATATATATATATATATATAACCGTTCTATCTCCCGTCACGTCCCCCCGCGCTCTCACACCCTCACAGGAAGTCGTCAGTCAAGTGTCAACGTGGCGATAGCCGCCGCTCTCCGTGGCGATCACTTGGGCGACGACGGACGCTAGAGCGTGCAGGCGCCCTGCAAAGGCGCTTATCGTGAGTGATTTTTACTCCTGCCCTTGATACCATCTTAATCCCCCGGCTCCTGAACGGTCAATGACGACATGGCCAACGTCATAGCCATATATGACTCCGCCAATGCCAACTGTCGCAAGCGCCATACTCCCCACGTCGTCCGTACGACACGACAGGTTCCGAGACCACCGAGGCTTTGCGAGTGCCAAGGCCCACGCGCGTCCGTTTCCATGGCGACAACCGCCACGTCACGCCGGCGTTCGCGGCCAAAACATCCGCCGTACCCGTATCAATACACAGCCGGCTCAGCCTCGGAACACGGCCGCGTGCTGCAGGGCCGGTGCGCACTCGCAGCGCCGGTCCGATCCGTGCTACGCGCGCCCCGCTCCCTCCCGACACCTCTTGACGACCGGCCGGCGGCCGAGGGGCGCGGCGTGTAGCGGCGTTCGCCCGCGCGAGCCGTGTGAAACGCCGCCCGCCTCTCCTGCGCGCGCGCGGCCTGGTCGTTAACTGCGCCGCCGGCCGAGCGCGCCGGCGCGCCGCGTGCTACAGCTGGCCGGTCAGCGGCGCCTGCCTCCCTCCCTTCATCCTCCTGCAGCGGGCCGCGCCCGCGCCGATCGTATCTATGAGACGTGTGCCGTTTGGGCTCCCAGGGGACCCGGCCGAGTGCACGGAGCGCTGTTCCAGCAGGACGTGAGCGCCATTTGCCCTGCAGGCCGCATGCAGGCAGACGCAGTACGCACCGGTTGCCTCTGGCCGTCGCATGTCCCGCTTGCTGCCTGGTGAGCTCTTTTTGGACGCCCTCCGGGTACCTTTTGAGGTTCGTGCCTGGTCCATGAAACCACCTGAAATTACACGGAGGTATGAATTGAATGCGCACCGACCGGTATTTCATATTTGGTCTTGGCTCTTGAGGAGAGAGAACAAAAATATCTACGAAGTGAAACAAAAAGATGCATTTGCGCTGTGTACACCGCTGGTACCAAAGGGCATTTCTTTAGCAGTACTTGGCAGTAAATACCATGAGCTAGCTGGCCTCAGTGATTGCCAAAACCATTGAAGACTGGCAGCTTGTGATTCTGAAAGTTTCGAACTTCCCAAGTGAGTGCTCGCTTTGTAAACGCATGCTCACACCTGTTGCGCCATTTAAGGCTATTGAGCTGGCAGAAAGCTGTTTATATTGACAGTTTTATTCCAAAGGTGTCAGCCTCTATCAACGGTATTACAAACAATGCTTACAATACTGTGCACCCGTCGCATAATCACCCAGGGCGCATCACAACAAATTTATGGTTGAAATGTCATGCAAGCCACTTTATTATGGCCAAGAACGTCTGGCACATATCAGTTATAGCACCTACCTACCAGCCAAGATGAATCTTTCTCGCCTCATATGCAAGGGTAATGTGACACCCACCTAGCCTTGCACCGACCACGATATATTTGATTTGGGACCAGAGGTGTAGTTTGCTTGTCAGTAGATGGGACTCTACGCCCACCACCCACCCAACTTTGAGAAGAAATTTGATCAAATTCAGGGAGAAAACATAGTCTGTACTATGCAGCTGAGGTTTACCAATTTTCTGTGCCCACCCCTCTCAAAACTTCTGTACAAAACTGCCCCATCAGGGACGCCCGACCGCTGTGCGATCGCTGCCCGAAGGCCAATGCAGCAGGGGTAGAGGGGGTTAGTTTATTTCCTCCCTATAGAGCAAACTAGCCCTGCATAGTTAGCATCCACTACACCTACTCACCGACGGTAAGGACTACATCACACACGTGGCGGGCTCAAATGTGGGTCAGCAGTCACATTAGTGCCCCTGACTCCCCGCTCGCAAAGCCGCTACTCCACATCCACCCAGCGCCGCTTCGACATACTGACGCCATAAAAGCCCGGCTACCTCTCTGCACAAGCAGCCTTCCCCGCCGAAACCAACGCGATCCCAACCAGCGTCTACGGCGCCCTGAACGTGTGCCCCGTCCTGTCTCGTCCCGCTCCGGCAGCGCCCGTGCCCGTGCCTCGTCGAGCCGGGCGGCACGGCACGGCGCTGTTGCCAGCAGCGACCGACGCGTCCATTCAGCGGCGAGCCGGGCGGCCGGCGCGCTGCAGTCGACCTGCCGTGGAATGTGAACGCCGCCGGCCGTCGCCAGCTTCCTGGACGGGCTGCATTCCAGGATCCGCCCGGCAGCTAGACCGGAGCCGGCGGCCGGGCCGGCGCCGCGCTGGGGCGCGCGACACACGCGGCCCCGGCGCGGTCAGTCTGCCGGCCTGACGTGACCTGCCTGGTGACCCGGCTCGTCGTCCAGGCGGAGCCGACTGACTTTTGACCTCACACAGCCTCAGGTGACAGGCCTGGGACCTCACCCGTCTCTCACCTCCCCACTGACCTGAGACCTGACCCGTCTCTCCCCTCAGTGACATGAGACCTGACCCGTCTCCCTCCTCCCCACTGACCTGAGACCTGATCTATTTCCCCTCCCTAATGACCTGAGACCTGACCCGTCTCTCCTCCTCACTGACCTGAGACCTGACCCGTCTCCCCTCCCCACTAACCTGAGACCTGACCCGTCTCCCCTCCCCACTGACCTGGAACCTGACCCGTCTCTCCCCTCCCGCTGACCTGAAACCTGACTCGTCTCTCCCCTCCCCACTGACCTGAGACCTGACCCGTCTCCCCTCCCCACTGACCTAAAACCTGGCCTGTCTCTCCCCTCCCCACTGACCTGAGATCTGACCCGTTTCTCCCCTCCCACTGACCTGAGACCTGACCCATCTGCCATCCTCACTGACCTGACGCCGAGTGCAGCCCGATGTTGAGCCGATGGGCGGCCAGGGAGCGGATGTACGCCACCGGCGGCCCGCTCGAGTAGCCCACCGCGAAGATGACGAGGTCGTTGAACGAGTCCGGCAGGCGGGTCAACTTCACCTTCAGTGACACAGACTTGTCGAGGCTGTCGTTCACCACGGGAAACTCGGTCTGCGCGAGAGACGACGCGCTCAGCTCCCGCCGCCCGCGCGCCCGCCGCCGCTGCAGTATTGCATCATCCTGGGCCACCCACGCGGCAAGCACACGCACACACAGGGACGTACATGGCGGCGCCCGGTACCGCCATGCGCCGAGCCAGCTCGGACGCGTCGCATGCAGACGCAAACGCAGCGATAAGGGCCGATGGACACCTGCGCACGTTGGGACATACTGCGCAGGGCGCATTAGCGGTGTGCACGTCCGAGGCTGCGGGCGGCTGGGCGATGGTAGCCATCGGCGTCAGGCGGATCGACCCGACCAAACCGCACGGCCGTGTCGGCTGCGGCGTCGGCGGAGCGTCCGTCCACAGACGGTGGACACAGCTCAGATAGCGTCCGTGAAGCCTGTTAGCAAACGCAGCAGTGACCTCCCGACCGACTCCGGCGGCGACCAGTTCCGTTCGTCCGAGTCTGCGCACGACACTGTCCTCGTCACAGAGCAGGCGCGGCATCGGCGCAGGATTTCATCGTCAGGCCCGTAAGCCGGGGGTAACGTTCCCGCGGCAAACTCGGGGTCACTCGCCCCCAGCCTGCGCCGGCTCTGCGACTCCACAGGGCCCTGCGAGCTGAGCGTCTCGCCGGCCACTCGGTGGCGTCCGCTGTCGCCGCGGCCCAGCCTGCCCGCTACGGTGCAGAGCGGGCCGCGGCCGGGCCACTCGAGCGCTCTCGGTGCAGCTGCGGCCGGAGCCGGACGGCTGGATGCAGTGCACGGCTCCCACCGTCGCTAATCGCGGACCGGGCTGAGAGTGCCTGGCCGCTCGGCTCCTTTAAAGGGATGACGGCAGCCAGTCTAAGAGCTCAGAGCGCCGCCCCGCAATCAGCAATGGCCTGAATAGCGCTGGCGGTCGGGACAGCACAGACCGACCGGCGCAGCGCAGCGCAGCGCCCGAACACTGCGCCACAAACGTCGCCACGCCACGGAGCAAAGGTCGTTCCCCCGCCCCCCACCCCGGGAGTTCCCACCCTGAGAGTCTTCCCAAACGACGCGCCGACCGGCTGACGGGCTCAGGGGTGGCCGCCGCCCTGGAGGCGGCGCGCGGCCCACCCCCGGCGCCATCGGGCGCGGGCCGCTGGCCCCCGTCCGCCGGCCGCCGGCGACAGCCGCCGCCGCTCAGAATATCTGAAACATGACGCCAAATTTAGATTGGCCAGCACGTGGCGGCGGCCGCGTGCCATCCGCCCACCGTGCCTCTGTTTAGCCGGGGGGCGGACGGCGCCAGGCGGGGGCGCGGCCATTTCGGTCCCGACCGTGACATTCCGCCCCGGCCGGGGGCCACGGTGTGGCCCGGCGCTCGGTCACCACGCACGGCCTCGGGGCCTCGATGCCTCGGAGCCGCCCGCTGCCGGTCAGGCCGCGGCGGCGCGAGCGCACTCGGCCCCGGCTTGCCACCGCCCTGAGCCGGGGTCGACAGGGTGCACGTGGAGGGGTAGTACGGGTTGGCGTCACGTCGTCGGCAGCGTGAAGGAGAGTGTCACCCTGATGGAGTGAGCCGTGACTGCGCTCGACCCGTGGAGGAGCCGCGCTCCAGAACACCAGGGGATAGCGAACAAATCAGCTACACACAGCCAGCTACACAATCTGAGGCTAATTCTTCGGGCAGCGTTTTCACACCGTTTCTGAAGTTCAAATAGTAGTCCAGCATGCTAAGCGTTCATTGGATTACCAGGAGCATTGAGGCCCATGCCAGGACCTCCTCAGCTCCACAAACGAGGCAGACCATCTTCAGGCGGCTGGTGGTGACCATCATCAAACGCAGCCGCGCCGCCGGATTGGCGACACTGGCGTGCACGAATTTCAGAGGTCGTGGCAGCCGTCCTCAGCGATATGGCACGGATCAAGATATCTGGACGTAGATATCTCGGAACTAGGACGGAAACGTAAATCACAGAACAACCTTACTGAATTAGCGAGAAGATCAAGGCCGCGACGCTCCAGCCTCGGAGTAATTGAGCGACGCTCCCAATCAAGTCCAGCCTGCTTTCGGTCTCACCGCACCGAGCGCCGGCTGGCCGGGGCGAGCCGACAGTCGGCAGGAATCAAGGCACGACGCTAGCTTATCCGCTGAAGTCACCCAGCATATCACCCCGACTCCGATCTAGCGCCGCTCAAATGCTACCACCAAAAATGGGAAGGCATCCCAGCAGTGTTCCAAAGTTTTTTTCGAATCATCATTTCATCCAAATTGGTCCCGAACGTCTTGTATTGGTTCGCCACATCATGACTCCGTTCTATTCTGTCCGATCCGATGGCGTTTGATCCAGTCTGATCTGATCTGATCTGATCTGATCTAAACTTATCATCATGACCGGCGGCGCCCACAACAAAGCAACAAAACGCAGACTAACAAAACAGCCGAGACGGTGCTTTGGCTAGCGAGTGCACACGAAGACGGATGCTGTTAGACACAAACTCTAACGTGTTTGACGGTCTTGTGGCAGCCTCGAAAGCTAACCTTTGGCGCCAGTGCTCCAAGTGAGCTACGATCGAAGACAAATCTACGTCAACTACAACAGATGCTCTTCATCGATACTGGGATGTCATCCAGAATAGCACCAATCGCAGTGATTAGTTACCAGCGGTGGCATGACACGTTGCACGTACAACTCTGCGAGCATGCATACTTATAAATTGAGACCGCTTCTCCCATATCAACCGTATGTCAAGCAACGGCAAACCGCTCTGCTAGGGGCTACTCACCACCACCAAAATGTCGCCGGAGAACCTCTCGGTCATCAGCGACCAAGTGACCGGCATGGCCGCCTTCAGCAGCTGGAACGGGGGCGTGCTGACGTCAGAGTCGGTCGTGGTGACGTCAGCCGCTCGAGCTGACCTCGGTAACCGGGCGCGCGGCGGCCAGAGCGCGCGCGCGCACACACACACACACACACACACAGAGATGCACACGCGGCAGGCAGAAAGTTGATAAAAGGAGCCGCTGGCACCCAGTCCCGTGGAGATGTGTCGGTGGATATATATCGAGCTGCAACTGTTTTGAGACATGACGCCCGCTCAGCAGCCAAAACAAGAATGGACGCAAGACGTGCTGGTGGGCGTTGCGTGGAAGGCAGACGGCTGGTCCGATTCCTAGATAAAGATCCAGCTGCATACTCCGACTACGGTCCTCTAGGAAAGCCGGGACCGATGCCCAAAGAGGGGCGCGTGCAAGCGCTACAGATTCCTCAGGACTATTTGGCCAGGCGCCTGAGGTAAACCGGCCGCTTCTTCAGCCTATTTTTGTGGGTGAGTCACAATCTGCGCAACATGCCTCTCTGCGACGGACCACTGACCCACCACCACTCTCACCCGCATCGCTCAATACGTCTAAGCCCGAAAGCGCACAGCAACACGGCTTATTCGTATCGAGGCAGCTTGGGGCAAAAGACAGGCCGGACAAACGCGCGGCTGCGATAGGCTGCCGCTTTTACGAGGAAACCATTGATGGTAATTTGTCTTGGAATTACAAACTGAAATCCTCCAGTGTCAAAATACGGCTGGTGACTAGGCGTTCATTGCATTCTGGGGGCCAATTCTGCTTCTCTTTCCATTAGAGCCGTGCACAACTTGTTCTTGTCTATTTGCGGCCTTTGCTTCGCGAAATATGTCTAGATGACTCCAATTTAAAGCCAAATCAGCCGATGTCACTTGAAGCCACTACAAAAGCGGACACTTAATACATGCCTCGTAAGCCTAGCTCTCGCACCCCAACGAATCTTGTGACCTTCCGCGGCTGATAGCCTGAAACCCTGAGCCAATGCATCAAAGCCCTCAGGCTATTTCTATGCGGTGTGTCGCCGCCAGGTGGCTGATTATGAATAGTCGAAATGCAAGTCAAATATTTAATGCAAGCCTAATGAACAAACTCAAGTACAGAAATGGTTTGGGATTAGGCCACATACAACCGCGCGGGGTAAAACCAGCGCACGCAAAACCAGCTCCGGAATGATGAACACATTCTTCGATGCTATTTTCACCACAGACGCAGCGCCCGATACGACGTGAACTCGCTCCGGTGGGTCCCCGGCCAGGTACGCTCGTGATTACAAACACCGCCAGCTGCGCCCGTGCGCCCTCGGCGGACACGGAACCGGCGCAGTCACCGGGCACCGGCCAACTCGGACAGTGTCGTCGGCACCGACCCTCGGCCGTGCGGCATTCCAAGGAAAACATTGAAACTGACAACATTACACCCTTGAACTGTTCGAGATCGATGGTCATAACGCTGTTACCGCCGTGTACGTACCCCGAGGCGCGGTGGCGGCATGCCATTCAGATCTGTGCTCCGCTGTCCTCGGTTAACAAACGCGCCGCGTGCAATGGCTCGTTTGTCCCACCCGTTCGGCACGTGTTTCATGGCACAATACGACCAACGGCCGCAATTCGGCCTTAAACGGCGCGAGGCCTTACTGCGACGCAGCATTCGCACGCGTGGTCAGCGAATGTTCAACGGCATAACAGTCATAACAGAGTTGGCGTGAACGGCTACACCGGTTCGGGCCTTTGTTCCTGAGCGCCAGCCCGCCGGCAAGCACGCAAGACTTCCCGGAGCTTTCGCTGAGGGCGGCCGCTGGCGCCGCTGCAGCCTCAGCCCCGCCCCAGCGTGACTAGCGAGTCCGTGCGTGTGTGACCCCAGCGTCGATGCGTGCCGCACACACCGGCTGCGCGGGAGGCCGCGGCCCGGCAACACTCACCAGGGTGACGTTACCCGACTGCCGCTCCCTGAAACAGAAACTGACGATCAGTCTGCGGGTCCTGACCCGCCCGCCGACACAGCACCGGCACAGGCGACCAGCACAGACGACCGGCACAGACGACCGGCACAGGCGACCGACACAGACGACCGGCACAGACGACCGGCACAGGCGACCAGCACAGACGACCGGCGTAGACGACCGGCACAGGCGACCAGCACAGACGACCGGCACAGACGACCGGCACAGACAACCGGCACAGATAACCGGCACAGATAACCGGCACAGGCGACCCGCACAGACGACCGGCACAGACGACCGGCACAGACAACTGGCACAGACAACCAGCGCAGACAACCGGCACAGGCGACCAGTGCAGACGACCGGCACCGGCGACCACCAGCACAGCCGACCGACACAGACAGCCAGCACAGACGACCAGCACAGACGACTGGCACAGACGACCAGCACAGGCGCCTGGGGCACAGAAGACGTCAAAAGCATGGGGGAGTGCACGTCTTCAGCCAGTTATGTCATGCACCATAACATGGTTTTACGTTTCACTTCCACAAGCTGGGGGTGGGGGAGGGGCAACAGCAACCCTGGTCGCCTGTTTCCCATGTCCCTGCCAGCACCTGACTGACCAGCCCTGCAGGCCTGTAGGGTAGCCGCGCGCCCCTCGCCCTCCCCCTCTGCCATGGCCGGGGATCACCAACCTCGCCGCACACAAGGACCCACCCGCCAGCGTGCCGCCCCGCCTACAGCCGACGACGTCACACGGCCGTGCTATCAGAGCCGTTGGTAGCTCAGTACCGGAGATCAGAGCTCCGCGGCTCCCGCGAGCCGCGCCGGCGCAGCACGCGCTGCCCGCTGAACAGGCGCCGCGCGCTGCCGCCTCCGTTGCCGCCCCCCGAGCTGACGGCGGGGACAGAGCCTGATCCCGGAAGGACACGGTAGAGGCGAAACCGTGTAAGGAGGGTAGAATCGTCCGGCGATGTTAGCGCACCATCCGCCCAACGTTTGCGTGACGTCACTGGATCATTCTCTCAGCAGGTGCTGCACACGGCCCTGCGCGTTGCGAAAAAATCCGCACGGAACACCTGCTCGCCTGTTGGTTTGTCATCTCAGCTACGCCGCCGTCAACTTTGGAGTGAATGGTCGCTCTCTCTGGGATTTATCCCGGCGATGTTGACAGATGTTATCTTATCAAAAAGTGGCCTCGGTGTGGCTTCATAACAAACTTGACCTACACTGCAGGCCCGCGGCCCGCCCCTCCGCTTTTGGTCCGGAACAGTGAGAACGGAAGCCGCTGCGGCTCGCTTCTCCTCAGCCCTAGACTTCCAACACGAAGTTCTCAAACAGCTCTAAGCCGACGCCAGGGACTCGGCTACAGTCGGCACACCTCATGCCAGGCACCCCAAGCGGCGACATCCAAAACGACGACGCAGCATTCTGTGGGAGAGCAGGCAGCTGAGCCCACTGGCTGACCAAAAACCGCTCCGTCGAGCTCGCCAGCACCGGACAACTTCCGCTCGCGCCGTCGCACCCGCCGCGGCCGTCGCACCAGCCGCGGCCGGCGCACCAGCCGCGGCCGTCGCACCAGCTGCGGCTGTCGCACCAGCCGCGGCCGGCGCACCAGCCGCGGCCGGCGCACCAGCCGCGGCCGTCGCGGCTCCCAGTCCCGTCGCCGAGGCGCCAAACATCGCCGCCAGCGCAGCAGCCCCGCCGCTAGCGAATGAATCGACGCCGGCGAGCCAGGCCAAGCCGGCCGCTCGCCAGTCCAAGCTCGCGCGAAGCCAACCTCCGCCGCCAGGAATCACATACGCCGTCATGTCACAGCTCCGTGGCATACCTCACTGGCGAGAAATTACAAACGCTGAGAGAAGCATTACAGCATTGCTACACGCTTCATTCAACATCTGAAACACTTAACGACGTGTGCTGCGCCGTGTGCGGCATTTCCGTCGCGGTGTGGCGACGGAGCCGGCGGCGCGGTAGCGGCGGAGCCGAAAGGCCCCAGTGACGTCATCACCCTGTACTGAGCCGCTCGGCACCTCGCCAACAGAAAATCGCGTGACGCCATCCTGCTGGGTACACGGCCCTCCCCACCGCCGGCACGGCCCAGCACCGTCGGCTCCGGTAGCTCTTGTCGTCGGCGCCGCCGCCGCCGTGAGTGCGAGTCGACCTTGAGCGCCAGCTGATCGGCCGATAGGGGGCGGCAGGCGCGAGCGAGCCGCGTCGCCGACTGTCGCCGGCCGCGCCATGCCAGAGGTGCATTAGCGGGCAGAAAGGCGGCCGCCAGCCGTCCGGCAGCGATAAGCTGGCGCTGAAGAGTGCTGAAACGGGCGGGTGACGCAGCACCCGGCAGCAGCGGGCTCGCCGGGCCTGGACGGCGGGGCGGGGCGCGCGCTCCGCGCAGCACGCCGTCGCAGCCCGGGCGTAGGCGGCCTGCTGCCTCTGCGGCGGCGCGTGCCGCGGTCTGCGTGCCGCGGTCCGGAGCGCGGCGCGATGTCGCCTGGGCCAGCCCCGGGCTGAGCGGCGCCCAGCCGCGCCTGTCACCATCGCGACGCCAACACGAGCGCGTCGCGCCGCTGGCCCCCACAACCAGCGGTCGGCGTCCGGGCGCACAGGCGAATCCGCTGGGGCGGGTGACGTCACAGCGAGCCAGGACTTAAGCCGATCACGCAGTCCGCCCGTCACGCCATGATGTCACGTCACGCCATCGCAGTTTTGCTGACACGTCTGAGCTACGCATCGCTAGCACGCCAAATTTCCCGGCGCATTGCATCAAAACAACCCCGATGCACCTCTCGCTCCAACCGAATCGCGGTGCAAAATACCATCACACACGGCCTGCACGTGCAGCTGCATCTTGGCCGTGATCTGATAAGAACGTGGTGGATTTTTACACCACACCAAAGCTGCCCCGGTGGTAAATATTAGTCACGAGGAGATCAAACGATTTTGCACACTACATATGATAAATGAGCGAGGCGTCACGACAAATCAAGCATTCCTCCCCAAAAAGTTAGTATGCTGGGTACCCCACGCGCCCTTAACAAAGAAACAATATACGAATCGCACAACCGAATGATCTTCACCTTCAAAAGCACCATACCGGATCCAACACAGCATATGCCGACACGACAGACTCACTTTCAAGGCTAAACCAGGCACGCGTTCGTCCCAGAAATTTTCCAGAAGCCAGAATGACAGCGGCTGAGTGACGCCGCCGCAGGACAAAGATCGCCCAATATCATCCAAAGATGGAACATCCCTGGGAACAGCGAGTCTGATCGCGCTTCTTTCCATTCAGCGGGTCGGTCGGCGGTGACGGAACACGTCGTGCCCATGGCAATCGCCGCTTTTCAAGCAGAGCTTCCTTCCCTTCTCGCCTCACGCCTGCAGTTCTTAACACTAACCCGTTCGAAGCCCAGTGCAAACCACTGACGGCGTCACATAAAATTGCAGATGCATCGCATCGCATTGCAAAGCATCGCATAACTCCAAGAATGGACGCTGGCCCTGGGTCGGAATCTGAGTTCTGAACGCTTTAATTTCAAGTGGTATGAAGCGTATCTATCCAACAACTTTCTGGTCGTGCTCCAATTGGTATTCACACACGTGGCTATGGTCCCCCTTTCGCAGCGTTCTTTGAGTGCCTTGGCGTGAGGACACGTTCGAAAACAAGGCGAGTAAACGTGATGCTATTGAGAGTCGACCGCCTTGTCTTCTTGGCAGCCGTTATCACGTCGCGTGCTGCATACTGCGCTCGCTTCAAGGCCCTGCTAGTCGAGAGATGACGCGGCGCTAAAGACCTTAGCAGCTGGACGCGACGATACATAATTCAGCAGTCTTTCCATCCATTCCCAGGGCGGCGGGGAGGGAAGACGGGGGGGGGGGGGGGGGGGGCAATGACTGAGCCTGGACGACCGCTAGTGTCTGAAAACGGCCCCGGCACTCGGTGTCCGAATGTGTCCGAACACAACGGACACGCTGTTTCCGAACGCGACTCACTTTGTGCCCGAACGCGACCTACGCTGTACCCAAACACGGCCCACCCGGTGTCTGAACACGACCCACCTGGTGTCCGACGGCGACAGGCGGATCGTGACGTCGCTGTCACTGAAGGTGCGGTCCGTCTCGGCCACCTCGATGACGTACACGTCCCTGCAACAGGTGGGGGTCGCCGTCAGCCGTCAGCGGCACCCGCCCCGGCGGCCGCGGCGCACCAGCCGTGTCCGCGTCAGGGCGCACAGGTCAACACGCAGCGCACCGACCACCGCTGAGGCCGAGCTGTCGGGCCCCGTGGAGACAGACAAACGGCGAGACAAGACTGCAGCCGCCGGCCGAATGTAGACCCCATCGGAGCAGCTTTCCGTAATAAATAATCAATCAAATGAAAGTGACACACGGGCCGCAGGAGATGAGGAAGCCTTCTCAGAACTCAGCGAAGGAGCGGCGGGTTGGGGCTCCCTTTTAACCGTGTTGACGGACCAGGACCAGGACAAGGCCTTTGCCGTGACTACGAGTCGTGACTCCAGCCAGCGAGCCTGACTCCTGCTCCTATCAGCAGACACATCCGTCCGACACGACAACACTGGAGCAGCCCCTCACAGCGCGAGGACACCGGCAATAGAGCCTTCCCCTTCCATTGAAGTGGGCACGGAGATAGAATACACCCTTTCAGAGCGACTAAACAGACGGTTTGTCTAGCCAGGAGCCGAAAGCACGTGCCATGTCACACAGACTGCTGCTCAGGATATCCTGCGAATCTCACAGCACAGCAAGTTTTGCCCGAGGAGGCTGGAAAGTTCCACTGCGCTTCTGATAACATGGCCGATGAGGATGACGCTCGGGGATGGCCGTGCCCGCCCGCGCGGCAGTAACGGCCACATCAACGCATTTCCCACCGATTCCGTTATGTTAATGATATATCTCAGCCATCAAGTGACACTCCTACAGCCGTAAGTGCCCTACAGTCAACAACAATTCACGCTTAATAGATTTTACGCCTTTTGACAGATTCCCAGCGTCGCCACCCGCCAGGCGCGTTCAAAAGCGTACGCTGCCACCGCCTGAACTTCAGCACTGAGTGGTCCGGGCAATTACCCTAATGACAATTCCATTTGCCCTTTTACGTCCGGCGCGCCCATTTGTCGGCAGTGTCCAGCGGCCGTCGCGTCGCCTCCCGTCGCAGTGGCTGGCCCGGGCTGACTCACCCCACCATCGTCCGGCAACGCTGCCGGCCGACGGCTGATTCCGGGCCCGGTAACGCTGCCGACGGACGGCGGATTCCGGGCCCGGCTCCTGCGCCGGCGCCGGCGCCGGTGCGGACGCGTCAGCTGCGTAGCCGTGCGCTAAAGGTTGCCGGGCTCCAACGCACTTCGATGTCTTTAAGGTGAGCAAAACGCAAAAAGCCGTTCTGTCCGACGCTTCAAGCGGTGTAGACCCCGAGGAGCCCAGCAGTGGCCGTGCCCCTGTTGAGGGTCGGGTGGCGCCGCCGAGGGTCACGGCCGTCCGGGGGGGGGGGGGGGGGGTCAGCCGGACGCGACGAGTGCGCCCGCGCCTGGCTTCCGTCGCCGCGACAGGGGCGCCGTCGGACGCCGCCGAATCGGCAGCGGGACGGTCCAGCCTGCAGAGGCGCACCGGTCCCCGCCGGCCGCCCCAGAGCGAGGCTGGCGCGTGAGCGGCGCGTCAGGTGGCGGCGAGCTGCAGAAGCGCGCCGCGCGCTGCGACGCTCGCCGGTCTCAGCCGGCCGCCCCGGAGCGAGGCTGGCGCGTGAGGTGGCGGCGAGCTGCAGAGGCGCGCCGCGCGATGCGACGCTCACCGATCCCAGCCGGCCACCCCGGGGCGAGGCTGGCGCGTGAGCACCGCGTCAGGTGGCGGCGAGCTGCAGAGGCGCGCCGCGCGATGCGACGCTCGCCGGTCCCAGCCGGCCGCCCCGGGGCGAGGCTGGCGCGTGAGCAGCGCGTCAGGTGGCGGCGAGCTGCAGAGGCGCGCCGCGCGATGCGACGCTCGCCGGCGCGTGAGCGGCGCGTCAGGTGGCGGCGATCATGGGCTGGGGGACGACGACCGGGAGCAGGAGCAGACGCGACTTTACAGGCCAGCCTAATCCGGAGGTCATCGTTCTCCGGCGGCCATTCACCGCATTGGTGCATGAGACTACTGCACACTTGTGAACAAGCAAGGAGAAATGTCCGGGAACACTACGAGGAAAGACCAAGGACAACAGCAAATCAAAGAGGAAAGGGGACGAAGCGACCTAGATGGGAAGCACAAAGAGGTGTGGCGTATATTGCACACATCCGTCTAGTACCCACGGTAAACAGCTTGATCATCCTACTCACCAACCATCTCAAACTGCATGCCGAGCAGCAAAGGAGTCATTTGCATCCCGAATCAACTTGGCAATGTATAACAAGGCTCGCCGGCCCACCACCATTCAACGGCTTGAAAATGGCATGATCAAGTGAGCCGCCGAAGCTCAAGGAGCAAGCGTTGATCGATCTGACCCCAAAACATCGAGCTTATCAAAGCCGTGGCCTTCACAAGTTACAAGCTAAAACGTCGCTGCCATGTCCTCCGATTTCTTATCACAAACAATATCGCATTCGGTTGTGAAGCTTGGATGTCCATGAGCTCATCCGATATTCGTAAGTGCAGTACTGACATAGCGGAACTGGGGACCGCGCAGACAGCGGGGCCAAAATGAAACGCGTCACCTGACCAGCACAGTAGGACATGTCAATCGTGTTGGACATTGGTATGAAGTCCTACCCCTGGTCCATGGCATTAGACTTGCCAAATAACCGCCAGATATAACCATTGTAAGTATTAAGGGCATTGTCCAAAAGCAGCTCCTGGCCATACTAAACATTCCGCTGCCCATTTACAACACTGCCAAAAATAGGCTATATGGTTTCGGAGCTCAGCGAAACGATCACACCGGTAATGGGCCAGGACAGTCAAGCTACACTGTGTGATGATGGCGGCGCCGTAAACGTCACGGAGACGGAGACAGATGACAGCGCCGGCAGTGAGCCGAAGCAAGTACGCGATGCTCCTGCCCAGGGGGCCGGACCTGCCCGGAACAGCCGGACCTACCAGAGGCAGCCGGACCTACCCGAGGCAGCCGGACCAGCCCAGGGAAGCCGGACCTTCCCGGGCAGCCGGACCTGCCCGGAACAGCCGGACCTACCCGAGGCAGCCGGACCTGTCCAGGGAAGCCGGACCTTCCCGGGCAGCCGGACCTGCCCGGAACAGCCGGACCTACCCGAGGCAGCCGGAGCAGCCCAGGGGGCCGGACCTGCCCGGAGCAGCCGGACCTACCAGAGGCAGACGGACCTACCCGAGGCAGCCGGACCTGCCCGGAGCAGCCGGACCTACCCGAGGCAGCCGGAGCAGCCCAGGGAGCCGGACCTGCCCGGAGCAGCCGGACCTACCCGAGGCAGCCGGACCAGCCCAGGGAGCCGGACCTGCCCGGAGCAGCCGGACCTACCCGAGGCAGCCGGAGCAGCCCAGGGAGCCGGACCTGCCCGGAGCAGCCGGACCTACCCGAGGCAGCCGGACCAGCCCAGGGAGCCGGACCTGCCCGGAGCAGCCGGACCTACCCGAGGCAGCCGGACCTACCCGAGGCAGCCGGACCTGTCCAGGGAAGCCGGACCTTCCCGGGCAGCCGGACCTGTCCAGGGAAGCCGGGCCTGCCCGGGGAAGCCGGACCTGTCCAGGGAAGCCGGGCCTGCCCCGGGAAGCCGGGCTTGCCCGGCGAAGCAGGACCTGCCCGGGGCAGACGGACCTGTCTAGGAAGCCGGACCTGCCCCAGGAAGCCGGACCTGCCTTGGCGAGTGCCGCCACCTGCCCGGGCAGACGGACCTGTCAAGGAAGCCGGACCTGCCCCGGGAAGCCGGACCTGCCTTGGCGAGTGCCGCCACCTGCCGGTGGGCGCGGCTAATCTACGCCCATCGACTGTCGACGCCATCCCACCACGCAGAGACTCGAGTTAGTGGCCGCCTGTCAGCGCCGTACCCGGTGACCCCTGCAGGAGCCGTGACCGGCGCCGAGGCCGGCTAGTGACCGACGCTCTCCCCACCCCGGCCGGCCTGTCAGCCCCGTACCCGGGACCTCTGCGGTAGTCGTAACCGGCGCCGAGGCCGGCTGGTGACCGGTGCTCACCCGACCCCGGCCGGCCTGTCAACGCCGTACCCGGTGACCCCTGCGAGAGCCGTGACCGGCGCCGAGGCCGGCTGGCGACCGGTGCTCACCCGACCCCGGCCGGCCTGTCAACGCCGCACGTGAGCAGCAGCCGGTGGCGTGCGCTCCGCCGGCTCCAGCAGACAGGCGGCACTGCACGGTAGCCGCGCCGCTCCTCTCCCAAATGAGCGCCGAAAGGTCACCGAACACCGGCAGGCAAGTGACTGCCGAGTAGCGCGCCGGAGCGCGGCCCTGTCTCTCGGGCGGGCGTCATCCTCCGGCAAAGACCAGACCGCACAGAATGCGGCGCAGCTGGCCCCTGCCACGGACGGCCGGGCCCGCACGGCGGCCGCTGTCTGGAATTCCCCGGACGCACGAGCGGCTCTTCACGACAAAAAATGTGCCCGACGACGTAGCCTGGTCTGGATAAGAGGAAGCGGGGGCGTCGTACAAGCCCGGGACGGCTGGAGTCTGAGCCGGGCCGCACCCGACCAGAGCAGCGCTGCGTTGAGACAGACGACCGCGTGGGCGCCGCGGCACGCCGCGACGCTCCCCTTGCCGGCGCCGGCGCCGCGGCGTCATGACTCAGACCTCCCGGAACCATTCTGCGTTATCTGTCCCAGCACGCGAGGCCCACACGCAAGACGCCTTATGCGGCGGCGACGCTCGACAAACGGAGCCTCCGGCACGGCTCAACACGGCCGGCCGCCCTGGTGCCGGCCGCTGTCCAGTGCGTGGGCGGCCCGCCCACGGAGACTGGAACCCGTCAGCCTCGGTGGAGCGACGGAGGGGAGGGGAGGGGGCAGCGGGTGGGGTGGGGTGGGGTGGGGTGGGGGGGGAGGCACTCCAGCGTGTTTCTCGGCCAGCTTTCCATGGGCCGTTCGCAGTCACCCTGAGCTCCTTTCCGGCCTGGTGGGTCAATGCAACGGGCCCATTCCATCCCCACAGTGGAGAAGAGCTGCAAGTAGCAGCACACCGTCGACCCGCACTGCGCAGTCCGTGGCGGGGACGCCAGGCATTCAGCACTTGTTCACCAGGCACGATACTGACAAGATCTCCCTACACACAGCAGCCGAGCGCACTTCCTTTGCATGTGTATCTCCTCTATACTGCTCGATTAGTTGGGTGATTGACGCTTTGGGACAAGAACAAACCATCTGAAACAACATCGAGTCTCACCGACCAGCCGATCTCCTCCGCAGCGTCAGCCTCCATTTCTGCCGCGTCCATGGACGGGAGCAAGCTAGCTCTGCCAAGTCTAAGGGGGATTCTTTGATAATCTATTTACGGACAACGCCTAAAGGGTTAGGGCTAAGTTTTCAGAAAGTTAGGGGTTCAGCCTCTCTTGGTCCCCTAGTTCACGAGTCACCAACTACGCGCCGAAAACGTTTACGAAAGTTAATGCGGCGAAGCTGCTGGAACGACCATCCCTGAACGGCTAAATGTCAGAATTGGGCTGACTCGCTCGAAGTTGCCATGTCGGCTGACGCACCTGTCATGCAACTTCTCCATCACCTGTCGGGAAGAGTCGGCGCCACGCGTACCCCGACACATGGCGCGCGGCGTCATCGGAGCCCTGCCACACCCCACACCGACCCACGGCGAGCGGGGCGTTATCGGGCCCTGCCACACCCCACACGGCCACACGGCGCGCGGGGCGTCATCAGAGCCCTGCCACACCCCACACCGACCCACGGCGAGCGGGGCGTTATCGGGCCCTGCCACACCCCACACGGCCACACGGCGCGGGGCGTCATCAGAGCCCTGTCACACCCCACACCGACACACGGCGCGCGGGGCGTTACCGGGGCACTGTCGCACCGACCAATGGTGTGCGCGGCGCCACCGGGGCGCTGCCACACCCCACACGGACCCACGGCGCGTGCGGCATCACCGGGGCCCTGCCACACCCCACACGGACCCACGGCGCGCGCGGCGTCACCGGGGCGCTGCCACACCCCTGGCAGCCGGCGTGCGGCCGCCGCGGACAGCGCCGGCGCCGCCGGCGCATCATTAGGCGGCCGGTTAATCGGCTCGGCCGGCGCTGGAATGCGATGCGTGCGTGACGGCTCGGCCAGGCTGCACGGCCGGCACGAGGCGGAGGGTGGGGTGCACTCCACGAGCGCCTGGCCGAGGTGGGCATACTCGCTGCGCCGAGCGTCGCGTTTAAAACGGGTCACACCCCGCTGGGGACGAGCACGGCGCGGGTCATACTCCGCTCGGAACGGACACGCGGCGGGCCACACTCCTCTGGAGACCAGCACAGGGTGGGCCACACTCCTCTGGACACCAGCACAGGGCGGGCCACACTCATCTGGAGACCAGCACAGGGCGGGCCACACTCCTCTGGAGACCAGCACAGAGCGGGCCACACTCCTCTGGAGACCAGCACAGGGCGGGTCACACTCCTCTGGAGACCAGCACGGGGCGGGCCACACTCCTCTGGAGACCAGCACAGAGCGGGCCACACTCCTCTGGAGACCAGCACAGGGCAGGCCACACTCCTCTGGGGACCAGCACAGGGCGGGTCACACTCCTCTGGAGACCAGCACAGGGCGGGCCACACTCCTCTGGAGACCAGCACGGGGCGGGTCACACTCCGCTGGGGACGGGTGCCGAGCGGGTCACACTCCGCTGGGGACGGATGCCGAGCGGGTCACACTCCGCTGAGCTGAGCGCCGGGTTTAGGTCGCGATAAGCGTTCGATACTCTGAGCTGCTGGCGTGCGGGTAGCGGCTGGCACACCTGGGCCCGCGAGGATAAGCCCGGCGGCGGAAGGTCTTCCCCGAACAGCGGCGCTCCCACCGCAGCCGCGCGCTCTTGGCACTAAGCACAGCCGAGAGTTTGTCTCACCGCGCGCGCTCTGCCCCCGGCCGTTGGCTCGAAGAGGGCCGTCAGTGGTGCACTGAGACGCGCCGGGAACGGCGCCACTGAGTACCACTCGGGTCACCTGTTACCCGCCGCCATATACTCCGTAGCACGCCGACCAGGGCGCGGCGCCGCAAAAAACGGCGGAAAAACAGTAAACACGGCGTTTTTATGGTCGGTAGAAAAAAACGCTCAGGGAGGGAGCGTTGCCCTTGCCCTTGACATTCATAGATAGCGCGCGCGCCGGAAGCGTGAATCAAGGGCGCGAGCTCGCCCAGATCGGGCCAATTTTCACGTTTCAGCGCTTGCCGTGGCTTCATCAGCCATCGCGGTGAATTGCCCACGTGAAGCGTGCCGCAGAATGCATGCGCAGCTGCACGTAATCTTACCACAGGCGCCGTGCTCAAGGTGTGCCAGTGGCTTAGTTCAAAACAAAATCCGCCTCGCCGCTCGCTGTGCATGAAGTATCGCATGCACTGGTGCAGAACATCACGCCACTCCGAACGCTTCTGAAGACCGGCCGTGAGCAGTGTGGTACCTTTTACGCCATAACTGTATAATGGTGTTGCATTTGCTCATCTCCGCGCCCAAAATTGCATTGTATAGTACATGTATATATATTACTTCCACCGACCGTCATGTAACAAGCTCCGGAGCTCGGGGCCGAAAAATCACCTGTCTGTTCTGGGAAACGGCTGGCAGACCCCCGGCAACATAGAGCATGACGCAACGCTTCAACTTGGTGCCGCCGGGGACGTAGCTGGCGCAGCGGGGGGGGGGGGGGGAGGGGGGGAGGGACAGAGGGGGATGTTACTCCTTCTGGAAATGGTAGGGGCATGCTTGTGTCCCCTTTCAAACTTTGTGAAGTCCCCTTTTCCCGGACAAGAAGACTTAATTTAGACTGGGTGGCCACCATACTAGAACAGGAAGCCCCCTCTCATGTGTCTGAAGCCGTTAATCCCAAGCAGGATGCCCTGTTTGGAGATAATGAGGCCTTTTCCGGATTTGGTGGCCCCTTCATCAATCGGAAGGGTCCTTATCTGGATAAGGCGGCTTCTCTATGTATCAGAAGGCTCTCTGAGGGCACAAGAGGCCCTGTCTTGGGATGGGAGGTCCTTTCCTGGACCGGGAATATCCTTTCTGAATCAGGCCGCCTCTGTTCAAGATTTCCAATTTTGATATTTATGACACACATCAGACAACATCATCACAGAAAACGTGATCTACCCCTTGAAAAGACACTACCAAGCGTGATTCCTTGTGAGGAGGCTCCATTCTGTCTAGGCCGCCCTCTGGAAAGTCTGAAAACTCTGCCTTCCCACCAACTGACAATCCGTGGCACCGCCCCTGGCCGAGGTATGCCTGCCCCGCTCTTCTAACGACCACGTTTGTCTTGCTTCCACGAGCGCATGCCAGCCGCCGGGTTGGGCACGCTCAGTTGGGCGCCCCAGCATGGCATGCTCAACAGGGCGCCCCAGCATGGCATGCTCGACAGGGCACCCCAGCATGGCATGCTCGACAGGACGCTCCAGCATGGCATGCTCGACAGGGCGCCCCAGCATGGCATGCTCGACAGGGCGCCCCAGCATGGCATGCTCGACAGGGCGCCACAGCATGGCATGCTCGACAGGGCGCTCCAGCATGGCATGTTCGACAGGGCGATCCAGCATGGCATATTCGACAGGGCGCTCCAGCATGGCATGCTCGACAGGGCGCCCCAGCATGGCATGCTCGACAGGGCGCCCCAGCATGGCATGCTCGACAGGGCGCCCAGCATGGCATGCTCGACAGGGCGCCCATGGGTCTGACTCTGAATCTGGCATTTACTTCTGTGGTCCCAGAATGTTAGCTGAATTTGTCGCGACTGCACTGCTCGGGTAAGCACACACAACACCTGCCAGTCATGCTCTTTGACAGTCTTCCATCGCCTCAGTCTTGCATTCCTTACACCCATTCATGCTCTATCTAGGCTATATATCGCGTCACACATCTGGGCACCGAGTGTAGAAATCATGTACCGTAGCGCGAAACCACGGACGCGCCATGAATAAGGCGACTAGCCGGGTTTTTGACCAGTCACCACTGTTTATGTCGTAATTTGGACCTGAACGGAGCATATGCATTCTCGAACAAAACCAGTGCAGGGTGGAAAATGGAGGGCGCATTCCGCAGAAATATACAGTAGGGTACACATTTTTTCGCACAGTCATCCAGTTTGCGTTAAGCCCACGAATTTCAACTTAGGACAAAGCGGGGCTCCAGCGTCCGTATTGTTACGCTCTGCGGTGTAAGAGCCACAGCATACGCTCTAATGTGTGAGAAAATCTCATTCAGATGGAAATATTACCAGCGTGCTTCGTACCAGGCCACATTTTGGTTTATCAACGTTCACAACTTTCGAAATGGCCTATTCCTAGTTGATTTTAGCTCGTCGCACCAGTGTAAAAACTCTGATTAAAATTAGATTCTGAAATTGTTTTTACTCTTGCGACAAACGAAAACGGCAGCGACGAGCAATTACATTTCCGGAGGACCCTGACAATATGACAAAACGCCGGGCGCTAAGCGAAGCTTTACCCGATAGATATACTTAAGCCATCACGAAAAAAGCATAGAAGAATGAAGTACTGCTGATGTAACCCGGCCCATGACTCCCGCATGCAAACCAACACCCACCACGAGTTCACCATACGAGTCATTAACCTCCCGAAAATGCTTGGACTGGTTTCACATTAAGATATCCCGTCAAAAACGCGCCACGATTAGTTTATACATGCGAGCGCGGACGGCAGGCAGTTGCCGCCGCCCGGCCGCCCGTGAGGCGACGGCGGGGCGAGCGGCCGGGTGGCCCCCCGCGGCCGGCCGCCGACCCCAGCGCCAGGAAAGGCCGCAGGAAGCAGCGGCTCACGCCTCACGCCGCCGGGGCGTGACGGGCCGCGCGCCCTGGCCACCCCAGGTCACACTGGCGGGGGCCGGGGAGCTGTCCAGCAGGCGCGGGTGCGCTGCCGACGACCGGGGGACGGCGGTGGCCGGCGTGGGTGCTGGACGCCGGTGGCAAATGACTGTTGACCGATTGCGATCGGGTCGAGGTGGACCGCGCGAGGCCATAGTTCGACCTCCGGTCCGCGCTAGTACGCTCACAGCAGCACCGACGCCCGCGCCTCCCGCTCGATCTACAGTCAGACGCGCCACCAGCCTCCCCTCGCCCGGAACCGACCCCTGACCTCTTGGTGACGTCTCCGGCTTCCGACGCCCAGCGACGCCCTGCACTCACCGCTGTCCGATGCCGGCCAGGTGGCGGTGGTAGCAGCCGTCCAGCGGCACCGGTCGCCGCTGATAGGCCGTCAGCTCGGCGTTGGGCCGCAGCACGTGGTGAGCGTCGCACTCTTCCGGCGCCTCCGCCGCTGCGAACAGAGCGCGGGGGCGTCAGTGGGACGTCAGCGGGGGCGTCAGCGGGGCAGCAGCGAGGCGTCAGCGGGGCAGCAGCGAGGCGTCAGCGGGGCGTCAATGAGGCGTCAGCGGGGGCGTCAGCGGCGGCGTCAGCGGGGGCAGCGGCCGGCTCCGACCGTCCAGCAGCCCCTCCCGGCGCACATGACCGAGACGGCCTCCACGGCGCGGGTCAACACGCAGATGCGTTACAGTCTGCACAGCATTGTTCAGAGCCAAGCATCGTTTTTTTCAAATGGTTTGCCAAACGCCACAACGTCATGAAGGACTTGCATTCGATCTGGGGAAGAGGCGGTAGCTCGGTGTCAGCCGCTTGGTCCAGTGCCCTTGACCCCCCCCCCTCTCGAACGAGCCCTGCGACCGGCTGGAAGAGCACACGCGGCCGAGCATCCCGAGGAGCCAGCAAACCGGCGCCACAGCGGAACCGACCACCGGGGCTGGCAGGAGTCACGGACATCACAGGGCCTTCAAGGCTTTGGGCCGTACGGGCTAATGGCCATTAAAGGGCCTTCAAGACATCAGCAGAATCAGGCTCGCTTCCCTCCCGTCGGACAGCATTCCAGGGAGCTCAATCAGCGGCACAGGCCGTGCCCCGAGGCATCATTGTCGGGCCGCGCTCCGCGGGCCGCACACCGTCCGCGCGCGCCACCCCTCGCACCCCAAACCTGGCCAGGGAGCGGGCCGCTGAGGGGTGGCAAGGGCGCGACCGACCCGGACGCCGCCGGACGCGTGCCCCTGACCGCCTGCCCGGGGCACCGTACGCGATGACCCGGTCAGGTGCCCACCGTCCCGGACCGGACCGTAGCACCAGCGCCGTCCAGGACCGGACCGTAGCACCAGCGCCGTCCGGGGCCAGACCGTAGCACCAGCGCCGTCCAGGGCCAGACCGTAGTACCAGCGCCGTCCAGGACCGGACCGTAGCACCAGCGCCGTCCAGGACCGGACCGTAGCACCAGCGCCGTCCAGGACCGGACCGTAGCACCAGCGTCGTCCAGGGCCAGACCGTAGTACCAGCGCCGCCCGAAACCGGACCGTAGTACCAGCGCCGCCCGGGACGGGACCGCAGGACGGGACCGCCGCCGAGCCGGTGCCGCGGCGCGCGTCAGTCATGTTTCGCGCCGCCTTGAGTTATGCCCCCCGTTATGGTCGGATGAATTAAAATTCCATAGCGACGGTCGCACTAGCGCCCGTAAATGTCTCGTTGGTAGCGTTGGTCCGTGGCGTGACACGGCGGCGTTACGCCGTCTAATAAACGCCCGATTACGGCCGACGGGAGTCGATTCTGGCGCGGATCAGCACGCTCCTGGACTCAGCGCCGGAGCTGGGCTGGGCGCTTGAGGTATGGGCCAACCGCATGGCCAGCCAGCGGCGGAAGCTCGGAGCGCGCACTTGCTCTCGGACGGGGCGTGGCGGCAGCGGCTGGAGCGGAGCGGTGCCAACGGCCAGCTGCCAGGGGCGCACCGCGCGCCCGACGCACATGGTGCACTCAAGCAGATCGTCAGAAACATGGATGTGACGCTGATTTTGCGTTCTTCCATGCAGGAGTCTCCATACAGGACTGCTTTCTTCACGAACGTCACCACAAAGAAGTGCCCGGCATCTCTTACAGACTGAAACCGGCAAGTGCCTTCCGGTCGCTCATTCCCGTTTCACTGTGTATTGCGTTGCACTGAATTGTATCGAGCCTTTAACCCATCCATGCAGTATGGCGCTTCAAGATTTGCGCCACAATGCACAAGGTACAAAAAGGTTATAAAGCAATGCACACACACACATCATGACAAGATAGTGACAAAGGACGTGGGAACAATCCACAAGTACCTACACACATAGCAAGTAAAAATTGTTACTCAGTGGAGTTTCCCAAAAGCCGATGCAGACAAGCAAAGAGCGCGCGGCTCTCAGATCCTCAATGTTTTAAGCGGTGCACAAAAGGCGGACAGAGCCGGACGCTCGGTGACGGCACGGCCAGAGGCGGCAGGTTCCACGGGGTGGCAGCACGGTACCGAAACCCTCTCTGTATGGCCGCGAGTTTACACCTCGGCAGCTCCAGAGTTCCGGCGTCGGATGAGCGGGGGGGCCGGCGAGACACCGCGGATCGAGGGACAAACATGCGATAAATCGTCGGCGGGCTGAGCTGGTTATGAAGGACTTTATACACTCTAAAGAAGTCCCTCTCTCGCACCAGCTGCTCCGCCTGGGTCCAACCCAGGAACGCCAACGCCGGGCCGACCCTCTTCGACGCCATGCGCCAATAACGACCACTGCATGCGCCACTGCGCCACCGCGCCACTGCGACGCGCCACTGCAGCTTATCATCTTCCTAATCCAATCTAGCTGATTTTTGGTTGCTCCTCCCCACACGGGGATGCGACGTGCAATGTGGGGAATTACGTGTCTTTTCATCAACAACTTCTCCTGGTTAACACGGTGGCGAAGCAGGTAAAGCAACATCAAAAGCGCGTTGCACCTTCTGGCAATGTGGGCGGTGTAAATGTCCCAGGACATGCAAGGGTAGATGGCCACACTCAGCAGTCGAATAGCCGACGACGGTTTGCTCAACGGGCCAGCTATACTCAGGTGGAAGTCTTTAACTCCGTTGACGTTTAGACGCGTTCCGACTACGTGAAATCTGCTTTTGCTGGGTTCGTATTTCGTGAATTTGATCTTGAACCAGCGTTGTAACGTGTCTACAGAGTTTTCAACATAACATTTAGTGATCCTTCAGATTTTCGGATCGGCCGGCGAGTGATCGGGCAGCTGGGCGTCGTCAGCGCAGTCATCACCCGACAGCCCGGTAAATGACAGTGAAGGTCGTTCATAAACAAGCTGAAGAGCATCGGCCCGACGATAGACCCCTGGGGCACCCCAAAACGGACCGGCAGAGTCGCCGTCCCGCCTCTCACCAGCTGTCTCCGGCCGCCCGTATGGCCGCGGACCCATGTCGGGTCGATCCCGTGTGTGTGTGTGTGTAGGGTACTGGAGGTTTGAGTTTGCGTTAGGCGGGGTTTGAGCAGGGGCGTCTGCGGTCAAATCTAAAAATTTTGGCCGTTGCTTAATATCAAGAAAGGCCTTGACCACCTGGCGAGCATTAGCTAGGCTAAGAAAACTTAAACTATAAACAAAACTCAAGCGCTTTTACAAACGAAGCCAAGCTTTACGCCCCTGTTGTATCGTAGGTCGATAATTCTCAGAACGAGCAAAACGGCCTCGTAGTCGAAGTGCCCGTAAACACGGCACAAACGAACTCCCTAAATACAAACTTCAAATGCATAACTCAGACGGCCGCCAGTCTTCATCCATCTCCCGGGCGTCTCTCTGGCCTGTTATCAGCAGCACTGACGTCAGCAACTTCCACTTCGCTGGACCACCATGGCTCTGTGACCAAAGGCAGCCGGCGATTCTAGCCCAGGGCACTCAGCTATGCAGGTTCATTAGCAATGAGGATGCCCGCGCATCACACGACGGCATACCAAAGACTAGGGCATCCTGAAATCTTCCAGTCACCTGCATGCCGCACTGCATGCCTGCACTATCACACCCGCTCGAGGGCGAGATGTTCCCATCGCGCAAGCTGAAGATAAAGCACATAAACATCGCACGCCGCTGCACGGAGCCTCGCGGCCGAGCGCCGCGCACGCCTGCCGGCGCCCGGCCGCATGCAGCGCGAGTCAGCGCCAGTTGCGTGCTGCAGTGGATAGCAGGCCCGGCCGGGCGGACTGAGCGCGCCGCGGTACGCCTCCGTCTCACGACGCGGGGTCCAGTCGGGCTTGATCTCGCCGGCAGCACGCGGTCGACACGGACCTCCCCAGAGCAGCGCCGACAACAGCGTGGAGCTGGCGGCGCGGCGCCGCTCCGCCGCGCTGTTCGGCCCGAGTGTCGGGCCCAGCCGTGCGCGTCTGCTGATAACGGCTCAGCACGACGGGAAAGGCGCATCAGCTCCAATCAGCGAATCATCGAACGGCACCATTCCAGCAGCTGCCCCTGATACGGCGATGCAGCCAGAATGGCAGTGATGGGAAGGGAGCCTATCGCAACCACCCCGGCAGTTTCGGTGGTCGCAACACTTGTGGTTCGTGACTATAATTTCAGAGCTGCTGTGCTTCGGCGTACGCAGAAGCATTGCACGTAACCTTCCAGCAACGCATTTATCATGCATGACTACTGGGTCGACTAGAAACCGCGTACCAAGTCGTTCCAAGTGTGTTTCAACGATGAACAGCTTCCGTTAGGGTCGAGCGCCAATAAACGTTAAACTCGATTAAAGTTTTCATGCCGTGTCTGACAAATGGTCGCATGTCCAAAACCGACGGACAAAAGGCGGCATCGCCGCGCCGATCACGCGATCCTGCCACGGCACCACTACGCCGCAGCGTCCGGCTCGGCGCCGGCCAGCGCGGCGTCCCGTTACCCCGCTGCTTCGAGCGCGGCCTGGCCGTCGCAGAGGAGAGGCGCCGGCGGCCGGGCCTCTGCGCCGTGAATGGCGCGGCGCGGCGCCGGCGCCGGAGGCGGCGGCAGCGCCGGGCCGTCTCCCGGCGCCGGCCCCACTTCAAGGCCACGCCGCCATGGGAGCGGCGCACGCGGCGGCGGCGGCGGCGCTCACGCGGCCGCCGCATCGATCGACCGTGGCTGGCAGCGCGCCGCGGCCGTGTCCGGGCCTGCCGGTTGGCCGGGCCGGCCGGCCGGCAGGAGCCACCTGGCAGGCCGCGAAACACGGGCGGCCGCCAGCGCGCGGCGGCTCTGTTTACTGCCGCCGGCCGGGCCCGCAGCGCTGCCAGGCCGCCGCCGCCGCCGCCGCCGTCGCCGCGGGACAGCCCGACAGTGCGCGGCCGCGCGGCCCGTGCACAATCGATGCGCGCCGGTGCCCAGCGCGACGGCTCTGGCTCTGGCTCTGGCTCTGGCTCTGGCTCTGGCTCTGGCTCTGGCTCCGGCTCCGGCGCCGCGCCGGCCGACGGCGGTTGACTCTGACGGTCGGCGCGTGAGTAGCTGAGTCAGCTGGCCGGGTGCCGGCGAGTAGCCGGGCGTCGCACCGGGCGGCGAGGTGTGCCGCCGCCGGGCCGGCCGCCAGGGCCGCTCCCGCTGCCGGCCCGTAGTACGCGCCCGGCCCAGCCGAGCCGGCCGCACGGAGCCGAGTCGGTCGGAACGCGAGGCACGTAGGCGGCGCGCTCGCCAGCCGGCCGGCCGGCAGTTTGCAGAGGTCGTGACGGCCCTGGCGCGCGGGTCGCGCCTCCAGGTCGTCCTCACCGTGGCACGCTTCCGGCACATGCTCCCCTTCCAAAGCGATCTTCGCTGGGATTACGTGAACACGTCTCCTCTATACATTGCTTGTTGTACAGCATCACTTAAGCAGGAGTGAATCTGTGTTATCGTTTTCGCATCAGACATGGCATTTACCCTAGCCAGATCTAATACTTCGGCCATACGTGCAACTATTCGTTTGGCACAAAATCTGACGCACGGTGGCAAGTGGCGGCCTGAAGGCGGGCCAGCGTCTGAGAGCAACGCCCATCAGGCGCTCTGCCACTCCCAGTCCCGTCTGAGACCACGCCGGGGCAGACCAACCCCTGGTCGAGTCCGAGGAGCACGCCCCGATGCCAGCGACAGGCTGAGAGACGGGGCGCCCTGTCGGCCGCGGCGGGCCCGGGCGCCCGCACACCGCCGTCAGCGCCGATGCCGACCGGGGAGGGAACACACGTCCGGCCAGCGGCGAGGTGAGCAAGCCAGTCGGTCAGCGTCACGGGCCGACCCGTGCTGCCAGTCCAGCAGCGCTGACCGGCTCTTCCTCCTTCTAAACCACCGATCAGCCCTCACCGGACGGGATGGCAAGGTCAGCACGGCCGCCACCCTGCGCCGGCCCAATGTCCAGCGCTGCTGGCTACGCAGGGCACGCGAGGATGCCTCGAATGGGAGCAAACATCTGTCATTCACATTAAAGAGCAAATGTTCTCGGACCACACAACGGTACATAAAAATAGACAGATGTGGTTCTCACCACGTACAAAGACGGTATCTGAAGCCTGGATACCGATCTCAGAGCGTCCGAGCCGCCGTTACCTTAACATGGTGTCAGTGTATCTGTCTGTCGCGGTGATGACCGATGTGTGAGACAGGCAAGAGAAGCTTTCAGCCACTGGTTTTTCGGCATCATTAGTTGAAAATTCTAAATTCTTGTACTGAGTTATCGACCTCCAATATGCCAGGAGGTCCTATTTCCATGACGTTAACAGCGACCGTGCTAATCAGGAGTGACCATGGCCACAGCATGCAGCGTCCAACACTGCCAATTCAACCAATGCTTGCTCTAGGACTTGGCTTAGCCATCAATTCCTGGTAAAGTGAAAGTTAATAACTCAGCGCAAAGGCTCTGAACTTAAAACGCTGATCCAGACGCTCAGCTGAAAAGGTTTGACTGATTATCCTGTCTTTGAACAACTGGTGCATGATGCATAAGCTCAACTTGTCTTGGCGCGGGATCACCAGATGACGACGACCATGGCTGATTGTCTGTTTTGACAAGCTAATTGGACAGCCACCTCGGTTTGTTAACGGCACCGGCAATATTTCCGCCGCACGGGTTCGTGGCAAACGATAATTCTTGCTGCTCAAAGCTAACTGGATCTATATGATCTGAATGGAATTCATCTGGGATGAAGCCGATCACAAATAAATGACATAAGATAAGAAAGACACGAAAAGCCTATGTGTTTTTATTGTTTGTTTTTTTAAACGACTTTGTCGGTGAAGGGAGCATTGCTCTGTTGGCGATAAAGTAAAATAAAATAAACAAATAAACAAATAAGCAAGTGACTTGAAATGGTCAGGAGCGTTATGAATATATTTTACAATGATGTTCGTGGATTCTAACCTCGGATTTTCCCCTTATGACTTCAGAGTTCTGACGTTGACAGTCATCAATTGTCGATATACCAGGAGGTACTGGTTAAGCGAAGTTCTCTCAAGTAAACATTGGCGTACTTACGACGATACGCACAGCTCCAAAACGGCCATTACCGAAAATGTAGCCCATGTTTGCTTGACGCCGTTCAACTAGTACCTCCGATGTACTGACGGTCGATAACTGTAAGGATGACAATTCTGAACCTATGACACCAAAAACAAGATGCCCAATGCCATTCTTGCTTTTATCAAAATATTGTTGTTTCGCCCATCGGCTTGCACCTATACCATAGAAGCTTTCCTCACGGGTTCAGAACTCACCCCTCCACCGAGCCTTAATATCGGCTATCTCGTGGTCTCCGTGTCAGCACCAAGGCGCTTCAGCCGCCAGCGCAGCAGCACAAGACGGAAATTCTTCCGTGGCTACACACTCTCACATCAAATGCTGCCTGCCTGAGTCCGCTCGAAGCAGCGCCGGTTCAAGTCCGACGAACTTCAGGTCCGAAGACCCGGATGTGAGCAGCGAGTGGCGCAAAAATAAATAAAATTGTAGCGTGCAGCACCTGTTAGCGTCCGCTTGCGGTCGAGATGAAGGGCGCCGGGCTTCTTATTGATCAAGCAGACGAGCAAACTTGAAAGGCTGCCTTGTCTCTCGTCTTGTCGTGTCGTTATTGCAAAATAACCTGAGGTATGTGTTTGACAATGCCGCCGCTGACAGGCAATTGGAGAAACACGTAGTTCGAGCGGGCTGCTGAATACCCACTGGGCCTATCGAACATCTCCATTGGTGATTTTGAACGTCTGTTGCAGTGGAAGCTCATGCACGCGCACAGACCGCATGCCGAACACACATACATACCGCATGCCAAACACGTGCACATACGGCATGCCAACGCCATTTCACTACGGTTTCAATTGTCAGTTTAGACCACGTGTGTCGTCGGTATCGTTCGCAGTTCCGTCACAGCACTGCGTGCACTTGCGTGATGGTCTGGTGCCGGTACACGTACCAGCACCGCACCACTGTCGCGAAGCTAACGCTGACTGTACTCGAGGGCACGTACAACCGGAAGATCCGGCCAGCACCAATCGCCAGGTTAAACTAATGGACGCGGCGATCACTTCGAGACCGCTGGTGCGGCCGGCCCAAACGTCGGCTCAGTCCACTTTCATGCCGATCTTCTGAATACGCAGATAAGAGCGCTCGTGTTCATGACGTGTCAGAACGATCAAGGTTTTCGAAGCACTCGAGCCCATTTCGTCCAGCTGCCGCCAGCGATTACCGCCGGAGCTGGCGTTGAGCCAGCCGACGACGTGCGACGGTCTTGATGCATGCGGACATTTCGATCGGCCACCGGAAACATATCACACCTGTAGGACCATTCCCTTACGGCGTATCACGTGCTTCTGCGTTCGCAAGGCACCAAAACGCGTAAAACTTCAAGGACTAATTTTGTGGCGCGCTCTCATTGGTCGTGTTGAAGCCATTAATTATGGCAGGAATCGTCGACAACAGGACTTTACGGCGATATGTGTGTTGCATTGCAAACATTTATCTGTGCAGAACATTACAATGCACATGACAGCTACATGGCAACTTGTAAATGTGTTTTCAACAGCCGGTGCTTGAGCGGCTTAAACCAATTTCACCAGTTTCACGCATAGTTCGAGAGACTACGACAACGGAGCACACAGCGTTTGTCGGTGCAATTTGCACATTCGAAGAAAACCGAAACAACGGCATTCAAGCTCGGTGACGATTGCAAACACCACCAAACTAACGAGCTAAACTTAAGCGCATCCTGGCCGAGCTACAAAGAACAGTGAAGGTAACAAAAACTCCAGTTTAAGTTAAGTAATAAAAAAACGAACATTGGGTGTGAGAAAACTGCCAACTACACGCAGCCAAAACTGAAACCCATGAACACATGACCAGAGAAGACAAGGCCTATCCCTGAATGATTACGCTATCGTAGGTCGATAAAAAGCGATGTAAATAATCAGGTGTACAGTTTTTGTCCCGGACACCATATTCATTGGGCTTCACAGCAAGGTCTAATGTTGGCTGCACAGCAATCGTCATGCTCCCAAGCAAGTAAGCACGTCAGGTGACCAAAATCGGCATAGCGCAAATAAAAGGGTTAGTACATGCGTCGAAAAATAGTTTCGTGGTCCACCGCCCAAATCAGTCAAAAAATGCGGCAACCGTGCAACAGTCCTACACACAAAACGAACCTCACATACATGCCAGCGTCTCCGTCCTGCTCCCCATTGTATGTGTGCTGCGGCGCGCTGCCAACACCAAGGAACCCTATCTCGCTGGCTTAGGGGTAAGGGGTACCTCGCGCGACTCTCGGCCAGCAGCTACTCACCAGTGCCGATCTGCAGCCGGACCAGGTCGGCAACGGTCACGTCCGTGAACGAGGTGATGCAACCGAACTCCTTGACGATGAAGTCGAGCAGAGCGGCGCGCGGACGCGCCGGCTGTCGCGTCACCGACACGGCCGGCAGGTCCGTCCGCTCCACCGCCGACAGCTTGGTCAGCTGCGGGAAAAGGCAGGCGACAGTCAGGGGCGGCGGCGAGGGCGGGGAGCTTGGCCGCAAACAGGCAGGCGTGTAGTCAACAGCCGACGGCAGTGACGAGGACACGAAACGGAGTCAGCGCTTCGCCTCCAGACATCGACATTGCGGCTGAACTCCATTCTCAAAGATGCGTTGATGTATCGCGTCGGATGCCTCGCCGTCACCAGCCTGACCAATGCTCCAACGAGGCGTGTTCGGCCCGGCAGACGTCGTGATGGGCCGTGCACAGGCGCGCGCGCCGCCGCGCCACCCCCGCGCCCGCTCGCGGAAAGCCCGCCGCGACTCGACGCCGGCGCCGGCGGTCACGACGCGCGGGGGCGGGGCGGCACCGCCTCGCCCGCCGGCGCCGCCACCGCGGCCGGCCGCGCCGCATCCGTATGGAGGTGTTCATCGGACGCCTCGGCGCCGGCCGAATGTCGGCCGGCCGCTTACATAAGCGGACCATTTCCCAGGAAGTGGGGGGGCGGCCGGCGCGCTCCGCGCGCACAGCGGTCGTCGCTCGGCGATCCCCGGCGAGATATCGGGCGGCCCTGGGCGACATTAGCAAGTCATGGCGGCGCCACCCTCGGCTCGGTATGCCAGTGACGCTGCATGGCAAGTGCCAGCACATGTACCCCATGACAGGTAAAGCGGACGGCCGTGGCCGACCGGCGGCCGTATTAAGGCCGCACGCGACCGCGACTGACCGGCACTCTACTCTTCCGGGACTCGTCGCCGGCCGGTGGGGCACGCCACGGCCGCGGAGTCCGCCGCCACTCGTCCGCTGCCATCGGCCGCGCTTCGTCGGATCAAAGGTTTGCGCCAGCACCGAATCGATGACCTCACGTCTTCAAGAACACGGGCCACTGGCCTGCCTGCGGAGCTCGCCCTTCCGGCCGCATGCCCGCACGCTCCAGCACCACACGCATACGTGAAACATGGCAGACGCGTACTGGACGAGTTTGTGACGTCACTACACCCAGCATGAGGGATGGCGATGGTCATCATAGTACTTAAGTCGCAAACTCGCGCGGCGTCATTAGTGCTGACCAGGACTGGTGAAGTCCGCCAAGCTATACAAGGAAAGTGCACAGAATGACGAAACCAATTACTTTCGTTGGAAATGGCGCATTTTGTGAGCGACACCGGGCTCTCGGACTCTTTTCGCAGTTACGGGTCTCTTCGTAATCTGAGACATATCTGTAAACCTCCCATTCATGGATGGACACTTTCTTATTTCGGTCACCTTCGGGGCTTCTGCGAGGACATTTCGGTTTCCTTGGCATCTTTTGCCAATGTGATTTTGATATATTGGCTGAAAATATAAATTTGTGGGACATGTTTTGGTTGTTGCACCAACTACGGCTAAGAATACAAAATTCGAGCGTCGGTGTCTGAATCTGATGACCTTTCTGATGTGGCTGCCATCTTAAATACCAAATAACTACGAACTGAAAGGCGCCAAGAAAACATATGTTTACAATGAGATGTGAACTGTCCGAACACTAGTGATGAGCAGGAACTGGCGAAATTTGGATAACGATATCTGCTTTTGCTGTGCAACAATCTGTGCTAGGGGTACCGGTGGTGTAGTGGTTAACGCATCTGCGTTAACCACCGCACGTCTGGGAAACCAGAGGTACGGGGTTCGATTCCCCGCGGTGCCCGCCCTTCCTGCCAGGGTGAGAGGCAGGCGACGCCATATAGCCTCAGCAGTGCGTCGCAAAGCCAAAATGACACACAGACACACAATCTGTGCTCCCAAGCCATCGCATAAACGCGTCAACGGCACGGCAGCAACTGCTCCAAACTGTTACGTCATGTTGCACAATCCGCGTGCCATCATGGGTCCTTGTCATGCGTGTTGCTGTAAGCGGAGGCATGCAAACAGCTTCGCCCATGCTTTGCAAGCGGAGGCGTGAATGATTATGTTAAGCCATGCCTCAGCGAAAGCCGGCGTGCACGGACATTTTCCTTTGACTTCGTCGGGGAAATGCATGGCGGGACGCGAGCCATTTATCTACTCGGCACAACCATCAGTCATGTCTTGGTGGGACGCACCATTCTTGCTTCCTTCACGAGAATAAACCAGCCTCTAACACACACCAGACAGAGCCCACAATACACATCGTGCATTGCTCGTAACCTGTACCGAACAGCCTCCGCCCAAACATCGCGGGGCCCCAACCACTAGCATGTCAAGGCTGTGTCCAGCTCCTAAAAGCCGGGCGCGCTATGACCAGCGGCCTCTGCATCGGCGGCTATCTCGGCGACGGTCTGAGGCGGGCGGGAGGCCGGCGCATCGCGCGCCACGGCCGGCGGCGCCGCGCGGGCCCGTTAGAAGCGCGCCGCCGTCCCGGCGGCCGGGGACGCGCTCGGCCGGGGCGCCGCCGTCGACAGATGGTCCGTCCGGCCGCCGCTGCGCCGGCCGGCCCGGGCCGCTACCGGGGCTGGACGAGGCATCCAGCTACCGGGGATGGGCGAGGTCAACCGGCTACCGGGGCTGGACGAGTCGTACGATACCAGCAGCTGGACTCGGCTACCGCGGCTGGACGAGTCATCCGGCTACCGGGGCTGTATGGACATCCGGCTACCGGGGCTGGATGAGACATCCGGCTACCGGGGCTGGATGTGACTACCGGGACTGGACGAGTCACCCGGCCACCGGGGCTAGGACCAGGTATCCGGCTGCCGGGGCTGGACGGGTCATCCGGCCACCGGGGCTGGACGGATCATCCGGCCACCGGGGCTGGACGGGTCATCCGGCCACCGGGGCTGGGCGAGGTATCCGGCTGCCGGGGCTGGTTGCTCCGCTCCGCTCCGGGCTGAGCGAGCTCCTCAGTCGCTCGACTGCGGGGCCGAGCCGCCCAGCCACTCAGCTGCCGGGCTGAGGCAACTGCTGAGTCACCTGCCGGAGCTGAGCGAGCCGTTCGGCCAGCGTGGTTAAAAAAGCTGTTCAAACACCCGTCCTGTGAGGACCGCTCAGTTAGCGGGAAGGCGCCAGCCACTCAGGGCGGCTGCTGGGACGGGGTCGGCTGCGCTGCTCCTCCCCTCCACCCCTCGCATCAGTTGTAATGGGCGAGCACAGCAGTCGGACTTCACCGTACATCGGAGCTTTTCAACGCGCTCAGCGGATAAGACTGTAAGGCGGGGTTGCGTGCAGCCCGTCAGTACTGACACCCACGCAAAAGCACTTCCATCGAGCTTATGCGTGTGTTCCGAACAAAAAAGTCTGAAGCCGAAATGCCTGTTCTGGCTAAACGAGTCATACCGGCAACTAACCCGCTCCCGAGGACGTTGGTTTGGAAAGGCCAGAGCCGTCACGCAACTCTGCAGCTTTGTTACATAATGATAATGTTCACTGAGACGCAAAAATTTATGACAACACTGATGGACGAGGTATGTTTAGTTTATGACAGCACTGGTCACTGGTCAACACTGGTTCACGACAACTTAGGTTTATGACAACACTGATGTATGCCGCAATACCGAAAACATGCCGCAGGCTTTATTTTCATCTTGGACGATATCATTGGCTTTCAGTTTCCTGTGACGGCGGTGGGCATATCAAAAGGAAAAACGTCATCTCCAGCACGCCAATGACTGCATTTTGTATAATCACGTAAAAAGGCCAAGTAAGACAACAGGTTCATCAATCAACGCCTTGCTTAAGGTGAGTCCTGGGGTGAACCGATGATGGTCCGAATATTAAAGTCCGCCGCCTTTTGTGTGCCTTCTCGTTACCTTAAAATCATTACTGGCGTGCCTGTGAACGTGCAACGCCTTGTCTGGATATCTACCATAACGTTTTCAGCCACACAAATAATTATTGCGGCGCACATCTGCAAATTTAATGCGGTAGTCTTAAATCAGTCCACAGTCTATCAGTTTCCGCCGCCCCACGAAAATCGTAAGGCTCTGCCCTCGGGCAACTGGGAAGGCGCAGCGACTATAACGAGCGAGGCAGGGCTGGCCGTGACGCGCGCCTGTTTCGCCTAAAAAAAAATCAGCGCTGAGTAGGACAGGGCAATAGCCACCAGCCCGAGTGCCGCCAACCCACCGAGTCACCCCTGCTCCCCACGGAACGCGGAGCAGAGCACCGTGTTATGCCTCCTCTCCACGGAATACAATGCAAAGAGCACCGCGTCATGCCTCCTTCCCGCGGAACACGGAACACAGCACTGCCAACCACTGCAAGCGAAAATCGACACGTGGCTCCGGATGGCTCTGCTGTTGGAGATAACTAGTGGTTCGTCTACGGGTACTCGCACGCCGCGCTTGAGTATTTAGTGCTTTTAAAGAGCTTGTCATCGAGCGATTTCAACAGAGGACACTCGGCATCTCGTGCATCATCTGAGAGACAGATACCGCTGCGTTTATTCCGAGCCGGCCGCCACTACGAGTTCAATTCGACAGGTAGCTCGTACCGATTGACAGCTCGACGGGTTTGTGGTGAGACAGTCTTTATGCTAAAATGCCACGACAAAGCCGGACAGTGCCGGACTGACCTTTTCGTACAGATGCCATCTGACCTTAATGTAATGAATGGCCTATATACACTGGTGCTGACAGCTCAGATGTCGTGACTCCGCCCGAGGACCGCCGAGCTCCGCGAGCCAGGCCCTGTTCCCCAGGGGACAGTGGCAGCGGTACATGAGATGAGGATGCACGACCTGCGGCATGACACCAACGCCGCCTGCAGCACGACTGACGAGCTGTGGCCGTCGCAGTGGGCCCCCGCTCAGTGGGGCCCCAGCGGCGCCTAACGCCCCGACATGGCCGCCGCCGCCGCCGCCGCCGCCGCGCAGAAGAAGGGCCGCGTGCCGTCCCCCTTCCCCCTCCCTCCCCCCCCCCCCCCCGACGTTGGTCAACAGGACACCAGGCTCTTCCAGCTCAGGTGACCGGAGCCGCGCGCGCCTCGCCGCGTCACGCGTAGCCAGGCCGTCACCGGGCTTCCAAACACGACCGCGACGCGCCGCTGCAGGCGCACCGGCGGCCGGAGGTGCGTGCTCCGGCCGCCCGACGGACGACCGGCACGCGCACCACCCGGGCCCTCCGCGCAGCAAACAACGCCCAGGCTAGTCAGGTGGGCGGCCGGCGGCCACCGCTGACGGTGGCGGACTGTACGGCAGCGGACGCCTTTTGTTGAATGGCCGCTATCGCCCGCCAACAGGCGAAACGTCTCGAGACTCACTTGAAAAACAGCCAGCCGGCTGAATGGTGACACATATAAGTGCATAATCATGTACCTGAATCTCTGGTCAGATAAGCGTCGAAGAGCTAATGGAAAATGGGATTCGTCAAAGTGACAGACGGCGTGCCGTGACACGCGTTATGCACGAAGACCCGCCCGTGACTAGACGCTTAAACAGCATGTGACTTGGGACCCTATGGATCGGAGCGTTTAGCCAGCTCCGATAATGCCTTAATCCCGCACGGACCAAATGAAGACATCAAACGTCATCTAGCCATTTAAAATCCAATGGTGCCACCTGAAACATGTCGTGAGCACAACTGTTATATGCGATGGTGCACGTGTTTTCAGCTGACATGCAATGCCCCATTTTCCCAGGGTTTTCAAACGACCTAATTTTCCCGTACGTTGTGTGCGTCCCGTACGTTGTGTGCGTATGGCGCTTACATCCTAATGCACAGCACATTTGCCTTGCTAGCTGCAGCGACGAGGGCGTCTACGCGCCGGCCATCCTTGGCCAACGTCGGAAGCTGAAGTGCACGGCTAAGGCCACGCAAAAGCCTGGGCACGGCGCCAGCGCCTTCAGGTTACGTGCTCGCCATAATCATCTGTGCTCTACCTGATGCTGAATCGGCACCCCGCGCGTGGATGTGCCCGCGCAGTCCGTGACGTCTGCTGACGCTTTCCAACCTGCCCCCCCCCCCTCCCATCCCCCTCCCCCATGTACAAATGCGTAGTTCTACTATCCTTTTTTCTGCCGTCCCTGAACCACTTGAGGGTCTGCCACTTGTGGTCTACCACTTGGGGTCTGCCACTACGGAGGTCTGCCGCTTAGGGGTCTGACACTTGGAGCGTCTGCCGCTTGGGGTCTGCCACTAGGGAGGTCTGCCGCTTAGAGGTCTGACACTTGGAACGTCTGCCGCATGGGGTCTGCGGTTTGGGGGTCTGCGACGTACCAGTTGCTATACCAGCTTCTAGAACCGCCTGCGCCCGGCAACAGCGTGGCCGCTCGCTATTTCGAAATGACGATCTCGACAAATTGACCTTTTGTGGCGCATCAAGGTATTCGCCAAGTCGATAATGCGCCATCATGAGAGGCCACTGACCTCCAGGTGGGTCTCCTCACCGCCAGGCAGCCTGTGACAGCGTTGTCCACACCGTCACAGGTAAATAAAATTATCCGGTAGTATCCGAGTCCTCAGAGAGTAGCCGGGAGTTTCTTAAAATCTCTAGAGCCTCAGTTAAGTCGAATCGCATCTGGGAGTCTCGGGGAACCTCATTCTTGGACAGCCTGAAAACTACATGCTTACCTACGGTGGGAAGAACGCAGCGAGGAATGGATGGGTCCGCTGGCATGCAGCACACGCACAGCAAGCGCAGTCACGCATATCGAACAGCGCCGCTCTCCCGTTCACTCACCACTATCTGGAAGGCGGTAGCGTTGTCGAAGGCGCCGTTACCCAGGACAGTCCTGCGGACACACAGGGGTTCGCTGTGTCACGCAAACGCTTCCTTACACACGCGAGGAATGTGCAGTCACAATGTCTCAGACCTTCGCCCCTTCCCACCACCCTGCCTGCCGGTACCCTATCCGATCATGTGCCTGCTTGATGCGCGTTGGTCTCCACTACTCGCTGTGAATGGGGAGGTATAAGCTGCATTGACCCAGCTAACCACGCCGAGCCGAGCCGAGCCGAGCCGAGCCGAGCCGAGCCGAGCCGAGCCGAGCGGCGGCGCCGCACGCAGCAGGCACGCGTCTTATCTGATCAGGCACCCGGACGTGGCCGAGCTCAGCACCTGACCCGTGTCGGCGCGGCGCCGGCTGACATGTGCCGGCTGTGACCCCGGCGGCCGCCGAGGGTCTGGCAGCGCCGGCCACACGGCCTACAGAGGGCAGGTGCCGCTGGCCCGGGCCGCCGGCCAAGTACAAGATGTTTTGTCGTTGGCTGGCTTGCCAGCTGATGGAATGTGGACAGTTGGGCGGCAGTGTGGGTTCGAGGATATGCCGTCAATTTCAGCTGACACGATTTCCAAATCCCCAGTGCTGTTAAGCAAGTCAATAAAACGCGGCTGGTTTTTCAACTGCGGTATGTACCAGCACGAAACATCAAACATATCAGCCTACGACGGCTCACCGAGTCGTTGAGCCGTCGTAAGCTGTATGCCTTTCACGGTCGCCTTACCTAACTTTGGCACGGACATGCGGGCTTCCGGGTAAGGTTTGTTATGTAATGATTTAAAGCCAGCACAAGATTGCTTGCTCTAATCAAGGTGATAACCAAATGCTAGACGCCAAACGCCACGTGGCATCTGAGCAACGCTGCAGACGACATTCACTCCCCTTGGTAGCATCGCACCGTCGAAAGCGCCGCCAGATGCGTACTCATGACCAGTCCTTTGGCCAGTGACGCCCGGCGAGCTCGCGCCAGATCTACCATCGCCATCCCTACCCGGCCCACCCCAGTCTGCGTGCCGACAGCGCGGAGCCGCGCGTGGCGTGGAGCCGCACCGGCCGCGCCAGCCACTCACCAGTCAACCGACGACGAAGCGTCCAGGATCAGCACGATATCCCTGCTGACGGGGGTGCCCTCGGGCGGCGGCAGAACCCGCAGCACCAGCTTCGGCCGATCCTGCCGGCGACGGACACATGCTAGAATAGAAACCCTCCACTCCAGGCGCGTGGCGTGGAGCACCGAGCGGTCGGATGAATGTGACGTATGAATGGCGTACACATGACGTGTATCCGCGTGCGTGACACACACACGGGCGGACGGCGTCCCACCTCAGTGCACTGCTGTGTCGGCGCAAGCCTTGGCGATTGTAGCGGACCTTTATGACCTAGTTCACCACAAACACATGACAACAGACAGGGAGATGTGGTGTGAAAAGACAGCATTGCCTCGTGTGGCGTGTCGTGGGGTTCGCACTGTCGTATGTTCACTCGATATAGCGTATCCAAAATGCACGCTGACACGCAAGCCCTGCAACGGTTTGGAGACAGGGCATGGCAGTACGCTTTTGTTTTTGTTTTGTTTTTTTTTTGCCGGTGTTAATGTAGGGAACCTCAAGCGGCACAAGGTCTACCTGAAAAGATAGGCGGCACCCGGGAAATATATTGATTCCCAATTAGAACCATTTGATAAACATGAGTCGTGCATCGCAGTACTTACGAAGGCGATTATGAGCAAACAAAAACACATTCCATTCACAAAGCCTCGGATTATCGCACAATGAAAGGAGAGTCGTAATAAACTTAACCTCTTTGAAAGCCCTTCAGGCAATTCAAACCCGCTATCGACGCAATCATTTCAATAAATGTCATCCAGCACACAGATCCCAGGCTGAACTCAACACAGCCGATCGTGCGTGCCACAGACAGCGGCGGACAAACGAGCGGCGCCGCTGCCCCAGCGGTCAGGAGGCGAACGCGGCGCCGGACGGCCGGCCGCGGCGCATTGATTGCGGCCAGGTTCGCCCTGAATGAAGCTGGCCGAAGCGCACCGCGCCCGATCGATGAGCGGCCGGCGGTCCGGCGCGGCTCGCCCGCGGCGCCCCGCCGGGCCGGCGCACGGCACCTCGCCGCACGGGCCACGCGGCGGACGTGGCCGGCGTGGCGGCGCGGGGCACGTGCGCCGCGGCACGTCGCCACCGCCCGGCGGCCTGGTCTCGCCAGTCCGCGCCGGCCGGCTACACCTAGCCGGAGTCATCTGCCACTCAGCAGCTGCGCATAACCCACAGCCGGCGCGCTGACGCATGTGCCGTGTCGTCAACCCGCCAGGCCGACGCGGGGGAACGCGCGGCGCTGACACTGCCGCCGAAAGGCACAAATGCCTACCACCCGGCGGCACCTGGGCGTACCCTGACGCGCCCTACACATGTGCTTCTCCCCCACAAACGGGGGCACCCGGCGGCGTCGCCACGACCTCGCGTCGTCCGATGCGGCGGCGGAAGCGGCGCGCCGCCGCCATCCCGTGTCGATGATTCATGATCTGGTTACCGCCGCCAGATGGCGCTCCCGGCATCGACGCAGGTAGGCCTTAATCGTCCCCGGCGCTGTGCGGCACCCCCAGCCGCAATTACGAGCGGCGGGCGGCGTGTGCTCACCTGGGGCGGCAGCGTGTCGCGGCTGCTGTACTTGGTGGACGGGCGCATGGCGTGCACCTCGCGGCCGTCGGCCGTAACGCAGCGGCTGAAGCAGCCGAACGCCGGCACCGGCTGGTGGTACTCGGCCGAGAAGTCCGGCGACGCCAGCCGGGTCACCACGCATAGCTCCGGACCACCTGAAGACGGCGGCAGGGGGTCAGGGCGCGCCGCCATTACGGCAGCGCTGGAGAGAGGGAGGGAGCGGGTCACTACTCCGGGCCACGCGGCACCGGGGAAATGGAACCGGGCGCGGGTCACAGCTGCGTAGAATTTCAGCTCGGCGCAGCGGCGCTCGATGGTCCCGCTGCGCACATGGCGCCGCAGCTACAGCGCACGGGCCGGCGAGTGGAGCGGGCCCGCCGGTCCCACGCCCGGCTCCGCGGGGTCAGGAGGGCGGGCCCGACAATCGATCAGTACGGCCGAGCGATGAAGGTAAGCGTCCGCGCTCTCGCCCCCGCCCGCCGACCGCTCATCAAACATTTAAAAAATGAGAAATGTGCCGCCTAACGCGTCATTGTGGGCGGAGACCACACGCACGCACGCACGCACGCACGCACGCACGCACGCACGCACGCACGCACACACACACACACACACACACACACACACACACACACACACACACACACACACACACACACACACACACACACACACACACACACACACACACACACACACACACACACACACACACACACACACACACACACACACACACACACACAATTTATATATATATATATATATATATATATATATATATATATACACCGACATATCCATACACTCACACACACGCACGTAGAGCTGTGGATGGAGTACGGTCCAGAGGTCGGACAATGAATTAGGGAGCCATTTGTGTAAGGACGCGTTCAGTCCGTTGGACGAGGATGAGGAAGAAAGACAACACTGAAATAAAGGAGTGCACCGGTTTTGATAGGTCCTTCCAATTCGTCTCTAACGTCAGGGGCAAGGCAAGCTGCTTTTGGTCTATTGTCTTCGATGGCTTGGAACACTTGGATGGTTTCATTATTATGTGTCCTGTGCGCAATGAATGTTGACATTTGTCATCTCCAGGAAGTCTTAGCACCATACCACTTGGATGGCTTGGAACACTTGGATGGTTTCATCATTATGTGTCTTGTGCGCAATGACTGTTGACATTTGTCATCTCCAAGAAGTCTTAGCACCATACCACAAGTAGGTCATTGATTCAGAATTGCGTACAACCTAGTAGCGCAGTTTTGCTCACACGCGTTATATGGTTATGTCGGACTCAACTGCCCCAGCACCACGCGTCAGTGCGATGCCATTAGTGCGATGCCGCCAGTGCGATGCTAAATGCGATGCTAAATGCGATGCCTGCTGTCCCGTACCGACTCCAGATGTGGCGACCGGCATGCGTGGTGCCCGGTCTCTCCAGTCGTGCCCGGTAACCACACGCCTCGCTGCGGCACACGACCTGTACCAACGGATCATCATGGCTTCTAGGTCGCGGTCGGAGCAAATGATGGGAAGAAGACCCTCAAGCCGAGGTGAACACTTGGTTCACATAGGTCTATATGTAGCGTAGGCACCATATGGCGTGGAAAGGCAATGGATGCGGTACGGGGTCAACAGAACGCCGCCGGCACTGCTTTTCAAAAGGAGTGAGATCTAACAGCTATTTTTCGGTCGCGTGTTACATGTCCATGTATAATGAATGACAGCATTTGCTATCTTTAGGAAAATACAAATAACTACAATTATACGAACGCCAGTACTTGCCACTTGTTAGAAGCCTGATAACTGGGCCCGAGCCTTAAACCCCGGCCAAGGATCAGAATCCTCAGACTTGGGGAAAGCATCCAACCTGCCCAGCGGTACGAACCATTTTTAATGTGTGAGGCTTGCAATAGCCCGAGCAAAACTGACGCGATGGCAGCCCACAAACACATCCAGCCACCTTCCACGGAGCGGTTGCGGCCCTTCCACTGACGCTCCTCCCACCCCGCCAATCCGCGCGCGGGGGCGCATTCAAATCCGGCGCATTCCGGGCGGCGCGATCGCCCCGCAACTGGACGGGCCACTGCGCCGCGCCGCGCCGGCATTCCCAGAGAGGAAGTGCCGCGCGCATTCCGCGCATCGCCTTCCCAGCCGTCGATCACCGTGCAAACAGCCGCCGTGCACTGGGAACGACCGGCTGGAAAGCCGCGACCGCAGCAGTGCGGAGCGCCGGCAGCGTCGCACGCCTACGCCGCGCCAGGCCACGCCGCGGCGCGCCGGAGCGTCGCACGCCCACGCCACGCCAGACCATGGTCCGTGCCTGGCCGCGGCAGGCCACGCTATGCCGCAGCAGGTCGCGCCGGGGGTGCGGCACGCTCGCGCTACACCACACCGGAAATATCGCATCTTCATGCCACACCGGGCCGTGGATCATGCCGAGCCATGTCGCGGCGTGGCAGGCCAAGCCAGCGGCACCGCACGCCCGCACCGTGGCAGGCCACCCCACGCCGGCAGCCATGAAGAATGCATCTAGCATCCGCTCACTATGGCGGCCTGCAGACGGCACTCGCCCGACATTTACGCTCAAAAGCGGCTGTATATTCATGAATGGAAGTAATGTATTGGCAAGTAGCTAGGGACGGAAAGCGGCCGCCTCAAGAATGTGTCGTGTAGCCATTTCCGTTATGAACTATGCGACTGATCGCAGCGTTGCCGCAGGTGACTTAGTGATCAGCAGCTACCCGTGTTCTGCCCTCTTGCCCTCCGGATCAGCGAAATATTCGTTCCAAGAAGGTTTGAGACATTCCATTAGACCTGCGGTGCCGAGTCGTTTGTGAAACATAGGAGAGAGATAATGGACCAACATCATCTTTTCAAGGCATAGCTGGCTTAGAGAAGTCGACCAGGAGCATTTTATTCCATCAGTTGGTAACATGATAGAACCATGCTCTGGTGAGTTGGTCCTTGCAGACCTTGAAAGCTAATCTTTTCCCGGAAAGATGGTTGCCGCGCCGGCTCATTACGTTTAATGTGAAACGGCTGTTGGTGCAGGCCAGGAAAGCCGCATCAGCGGATAATTCCGCGCCGTGCAAGATGTCATTCACGTTTAAAGGATGATGAGAAGTGTATAAATTTCGTTGAATTTCACTAGCCACATCTAACTGAGAACGCTTGCCGTTCATGGAGCGAACATATATCAGCAACAGCACATCACGCCAACACGACCCACAAAACATGTCTATTTCTCACGGTCATAACCACGTCATCCGCGAACAGGCACCCAGAGGTTATGAACATCTGGTTGCGGTCGTACATGCGCCCAGCCCAGAAACATGCCTCGCCAGCCTTTACCACCGTAACAGGTTTGAGAAGCTCGCGTCAGGGCGGGACCGCTGTCAGATCAGTCACCCGCTTGCCAGTCCGCGGCCATTTACTCATCACCAGAAATGTCCGGAAATAATACCGGGAAATTATACCAGGAAAGCCGCATAGCCAGCACCAGTCGTTGGTGGCTTTAGGTGGCGGCACTTCGCGAGAGGTTTGAGAGCCCGCCCCCAAACTGGAAATGTTGACGAACACGTCCCTTCCCGCATGCACTTGGAAACACGGGTCATACGACATCATCAACCTCATTTTCTTCAAGCCACCAGCCAAGATATAGCTTGCATATATATTTTAAAGATTTGGTGCGAACTATTTAAATGGATGGATTCATGAGATCAGCGCCCACGCTAACCGGTGAGTCTCGCGTAACGGGCGAGTCACCGCCCCTACCACCCGATTGTGAAATTCCAGGTCCAAGGCAGAATTTGGTGACAAAGTTTAACGCACCGTAACAGCAATTTAATGTAGCAATGCTCGACGGTCCGTCTTGCCCTCTGACATCACCTAACCTTTGGCACGGCCGCTTCCGCCGGCCGCAGGCCATCCCAGCCAGGGCAAATAATCAAGCGCCTGAAGCGACTCGATCCCACTTCGCTACGGGTGGGTGGAACGAAAGGCAGACGCTCTAGCCAACTGCTGTATCGGGAGGGATGTCATTCAAGTAGCTGACCTGACTTCGCGAATATAGGTTTACGTGACACTATTTCGAACTTGACCTACAAAGCGTAGGATCTTGACTCGATTCAAGCGGCTATGTTGCGGCGAGAAATCTGAAATCAAATTAGCATGACGCTACGTGTTGCCGCACTGATTCTTATCATAACGAGTTGGCAAATTAACTGACCCATCAGCAAATGACGTCATACGATGTTGCACGGCAAAGGTTCGTGTGCGTCATCCATTTAAAATGAAATAACGTTACTCGCACGTCATAAACCTTAAAACATGACGCTATCTTCTTGTCAAAGCGTCCTCCTTTTACGCCTATGGGTTTATGCCATTAGCATGCCATGACGTCTGCGATGCCATCAGTAATAATTGTGGCTGCAAGCCTGTCAAGAGCACTTCATAGGGTCGGCACAGGTCCGGTTGGGTCCAATCGCCAATTGCAACTTTAAGCTCCTTTACATTTCGTAAGAGGTTTGCGCACCGCTCCTCAGCTCGCTCCCAGACTTAGTGATTATGACATGAAATCGTTTAACAGCGCGTCATATGTCACAACATCTGACAAAAACGCTTGTTTTCTTTGCAGGATCAATCCATCAGATTTGGAATGGCCCCAAAGTTCAGAATACAGAACATCGTTGAGCAGAAGCGAAAACAATCGTCGAAAAAACAATGCGTACAACGCGCCGAGTTGATGTCCCATGGTGTGCGAGCATGCACGAACACCTCGGTGCCCGATCTCGACGTGTTTCCAAGATTGCAGTCATGGAACAACGACCGCATATGATCTAAGTTGACACATACAACTGGCGACATATGGTCGGGATAATGTGATATGTTAGGACCGGCTGGGGCGCATGTAGCAACTGGGGATGATCTCAACTCACATTTTCGCTGAAAACCCGGCTAAGCGTGCCATACACGCACGGACCTTATGCCTGGCGTAAAACAATGCCACTAATTTTTTATCTGTTCAGTTGTATCTGTACAACACGAATATCAAAACGTCAACATTTATCAACGCATATCTAAATGCATCCCATCGATTTCATAACGGGGGGGGGGGGGGGGGTTGACCCGGGCGACACCACGTGACTGCGCCCCTGAGGACCCGATTACGATGCCCAGGAGGGAGGGACCAACAGCTCGTGAGTCGGGTAGTGCGTAAGTCAACACGCAATTTGCATGTCGTTCTGAACCCACAGTAAGGGTGCATTTTTCCGACGGTATACGTGCGTATCCCGTGCCATATGAGAGCCACGCACAGCCTGCGCGCTAACTTCTGCCCCCACGGACTTACGCATATTCCGATCCCTGCAGGGCTCAGACCTATCACGAACGAGTCAAAATCTGCATACGGCCAAATCCAATATGCATGCGAAGGCACGCCTCGCATCTCCGAGCTGCGAGCATCGCTGCACGTCCCGTCTCGCTCGCGCCGAGCGAAGCGGACGCCAGCCGGCTGCCCCGACCCACCCGCTCTCGCCGCGCGGCCCGCCAGCGTTCGCGTCCCGCGCGCCGCCCGAGGCTCAGCGCCGCGCTGCACGCCGCGGCGCGCCGGCCGGCGTCCGAGCCGCCGCCGCTGCCGGCGCCGCTCCGCGCTTCCGGTCGCTCGGCGCATTATTCAATTACAGCCGCGGCCGGGCCGATATGGGAGTGACGCCGCCGCGACCGGCGCCGTGCAGCGCGGGTGTAATCGCCCGCCGGCGCGCGGCCACCGGCCCCGAATTCGCGGGAAGCGGGCGGCGCGCGACGCCGCCGCCAACGGCAGGCCGATTGACATGGCGGCCATCGGCGGCGGTTACCGCCGGCGCCGTTTCCGGCGGCGACAGAGTGAGCGTTTCCGGCCGGCCTGCGTTCGCCGGCGGCCCCGAGCAGTCCGTGTGAAGCGCGCCCATGCGACAGGTCCGTACACCGGACGCGCCAGCACGTGATTAGCCAACTCCCAACGGCCAGTTGGTTAGCCTGACACCCATAAAGCATGCAACTGCCAGGAATTGTGTCACATGGCACAGCGCCTGCAATGCGGCACCAATTATGCAAAAAGACCTGTTAACGGCCTGCCAGCAATGCGGTGTCACGGACGACTAGCGTTGGCAGCGATCCTGGGAAGCCGGTCTCTAATTGGTGGCTAATTCCACAGTTTTGCGATATTCTGGCCGTCTGCGTCATGCTGGCTTAGCCGTAACTTGTACCAGACCAGAACGCCTGAACAGGGTCGGGAATTATCCAGTAGCTGATATGTTTTGAACCAACCAACAGCCTATTCTTACCAGCAACGTGCGAGCGATTTTACTGCGATGGAACGGCCGTGTTCCTCTGCTAACATCGAGTCATCTTCCTCTGTAGAGGCGTGGCTATGTGCTCAATAGTGGCCATGCATGGCCGGCCCGGACCCGCAAATATCAACGGCCTCACTCTTTCAACGAAATCAGATATTTCGACTCATCACCATTACCGTCATTGGTATCAGTATTTCACGACAACGGGAAACACAGCCCGAGTATAATTAAAGCAAAGCAGGTCCAGCCACGGCGTCAAATTCTGACACGGCAGCATGGGTGTATCTGTGCAAAAGTGCTTAGCTGGTAATTGTATGATTAAATAATGAGTTAACGCCGTGATCCGCACGGGTCAACCATCGAAAGCGCCACAGACGCAAGGTACGTCCGACCCTTGATATTCGGGGATTGGGCCAGCGACGTAAATGTGATCTTTAGTGATTGGGTCAGCGACGTAAACGTGATTTTTTGTGTGATATGTGATAGTGTGATAAAAACGTGATAAAAAATTGGGGATTGGGTCAGCGGTGTAAATGTGATCTTTGGGGACTGGGTCAGCGATGTAAATGTGATCTTTGGGGACTGGGTCAGCGAAGTAAATGAGGTCTCATTGCAGGGCATTTGTTATCGCATGTCGTCTCCTTCCTATGCGTTGGAGCTCCGGGCGCTGTACCCGACTTAACTCCACAGCGCGCGGCGAACAGCAAAATGACAAATTCTGGAATAAGCAACGCGAAGAGCGACATGGTTTCTCCAGCAATCTTCTACTATGGTGCATTCGCACCAACCAAAGGTCTCATAACTCACGACAACTGCCCCCCCCCCCCTTCTCCCAAGCACAACGCTGGGACAGCACGCGCCCCCGATATGAACGCATGCCCCCCTCCGTCGCCGTGCCACTTACCGCTGGCCCAGCTACCGGCGGGCAGGACCAGGAAGATCGTACACAGCCAGAGCGCCTGCCCGAGAGCCATCTTCACGGCCCCCGACCTGCGGCCTCTGTAGTCATCTGCGGCACAGGAGTTACTCTGTCAGGTCAACACAGAAGCGGCCGTCACCGTCGCCTGCTGCACTGGGGCATATGCGGCGCGGGGCACCAGTTAGATCATCACAGAATCAGCGCTCACGGTTATCCGCAGCGCAGTGTCATGCGTGGCGCAGTCAACTGCAAGATAAAACAAATACTCAGTGCCATATCTGCAGCGTAGAAGCAAAAGTCAAGGTCGTGTACAACAGAGGACGGACGCCAGCGCTCGTGCCAAATGGATCACAGCTTATCTTCTTAGAAGTCGGGGGGAGGGGGAGGCTACTAGATTCTGCGCGGGCACAGTCGTACAAGATGTCCACGATGTCGTCATGTCCGCTCGCGCGCAGTACTGCCCCCCGTCGCCTGCGGCCGTGTCGCGCGCGGAGCTGCCCCTGCGCGGCGCCAGCGTGCGGCACATGACCTGGGTGGGTGCCGCGGCACGCACAGTCGCACGGACATTCATATGGCATGACGAGCGACAATATACCGGGCGCCCAGCCGCCCCGAGGCCGGCGCCGGGAGGACGCCTCGCTGCTGGTCGCCCCCGGGAGGCGGACGCCGGCTCGGAGCCCGGCTCCGATCTGGCTCCCATCCGGGCTCCGGGGGTGCGGCGGGCGGCCCGAGGCGTCCGCGCCGAGCGAGTCCGAGACGCGGCAGCCGGGTGTACGCTGCGAGCGATCGACGTCGGATTGGTATCGTGGGGGGGGGGGGGACGTTCCATTTTTCTAGCCATCCAACCTGTTGGCTGTGGACTGCAGTGATCCAAAAGCACCCTATTATGTACTCCGAGGCTTCAATCGATGGAACCAAAAGGCAATGCGTAATTACAAATTGGGCTGCAGGTGGTGAGGGTTTCAGAAGCCCGTTTTTGAGCTGTGAGCTCTCGCAAAGCCTCGGTTCTAACTTTTCCAAATGACCATAAAGTCATCATTACCGGTGCGCAGTTGACTTCCGGCCACCAAACAGTTTGTGCCCCGTTCCCACCTCAGAGACTCATTTCATGACCAGCCGCAGTCCCCCGTCGCCGCCGCCGGTCTGCCATCGCGGTGCGGCAAGATCGGGTCGACATCGCACAGCAAGTCCGTGTGCACAGGGGAGCTCGGGTCGACACCGCACAGCATGCCCACATTCCCAGGGAAGCTCGGGTCGACATCGCACAGCAAGTCCGTGTCCACAGGGGAGCTCGGGTCGACACCGCACAGCAAGCCATATTCCCAGGGATGTTCGGGTCGACACCGCACAGCAAGCCCGTATTCCCAGGGAAGCTCGGGTCGACATCGCACAGCAAACCCACATTCCCAGGGGAGCTCGGGTCGACATCGCACAACCAGTCCACATTCTCAGGGGAGCTCGGGTCGACGACACCGCACAGTCAGCGCACACTCTCCGATCGGAGTGTGCGCCGGCGGCATGCGCGCCCCGGCGTCGCATGCCGCCGCACGGACGTCAAACATTGATGCAGGGGGAGGGCATCGCTCTGTGGCCACGTACGCGAGGACACCACACAGCGTGACTACACCGGCACTGCAGCCAGCAGTGCACACACTGCGCGGTGCAACTCACTAATGTGGACACAGCGGCTTAGTTCGAGCCGCGGATCAATGCCGCTCCACTCCATTCCGCTCCCAAGGAAATGCCTTCGCTGCCTTCGAATCGCAAACACCTACCAGCGATACGTGACGCTGCCATAGCATCCGCGTCGGGTGCACAGATGCAGAGGCTGCACAACTCGAGTCAATGCCGTGAGGCCCAATGCGTGCGCATCGCACGTCCCAGGCCGTTCGGTAGCGATCGCCCGTCATCTCGACAGTGAGTGATCCGACCCCGCGGGTACCCGCCGGGGCGCGCGTACGGCTAACCCCAGCCTGATTCGTCACCGCAAACCCTGCACGGTGTTAAGTGCCCTGGCGTCTCCGTCGTTACGCCGCTGGGATTGCTGGTCGGTGCGGGCCGTGTCGTGTCGGTGCGGGGGGTGTCGTGTCGGTTCGTGCCATACGAGACAGTGTCGTGTCGTGCCGTATAGGACAGCGTCGTGCCATGCCGTATGGGACATTGCCGCGACATATCGTATGGGACATTGTCGTGTCGCACTGCAAAGGGCAGTGACGTACCGTGCCGTATTGGACAATGCCGTGTCGTGCCGTATGGGACGGTGCCATGTCGTGCCGTATGAGACAGTGTCGTGTCGTGCCGTATGACACAGTGTCGTGTCGTGCCGTACGGCAGTGTTGTGTCGTGTCGTATGGGGCAGCGTCGTGTCGTGCCGTATGAGACAGCATCGTGTCGTGCCGTATGGGAGTGACATGCCGTGCTGTGCCGTGCCATGCTGTGCTGTGCTGTGCTGTGTCTTGCCACGCCGTGCCGTGCCCAGTCGTGTTACGCCGCGTCATGTGCCAGCTGGCGGGTCGCCGTGTTGTCCGGCGGGACAGGACGCCGTGCCGCGCGTCGGCTGACCACGGCGCCAAGCCGCAGGTGGAGCCGGGCGCACCGGCTGGCGGCCCGCCGACGAGCAGCGGCGCGCTGGCCGCGTTCCCAGAACACACACACACACACGCACGCGCACGCGCACGCGCACGCGCACGCGCACACGCACACGCACACGCACACGCGCACGCGCACGCGCACGCGCACGCGCACACACACACACACACACACACACACACACACACACACACACACACACACACACACACACACACACACACACACGCACGCACGCACGCACGCACGCACGCACGCACGCACGCACGCACGCAGCGCGACACCCCGCGCAGCACAGATGCGCATTGAACGGAGGACACGATGCAGTCATCTGACGAGTTGCATGTGTGAATGCTGAAACCTGACAGCGCAGCAGCGTTTCATGGAGAATGTCCAGTGCAGCTGTGACAGGTCATAAGCGACGTCTGGAGCATCTCCGCTCAATAGCTGGTCATTGCCACCGGAGCTTCACTAACGAGGGCGGTTCACACTTCACGTTCGCCTCCGCTGCGAATGATTTATTGTTTTCAGTCTCGCCCCCACGAGCCTCACACGCCCCTGCTCTGAGCCCCTGTCCTTGGCGTGCACGGCGGATCCAGAAGCCCGTCCAAGTGGGTCAAATCATATCAGGGTCACCATCCCGTCGGCCTGACACAATGTTCAGCGCTGCGAGCACGGCCGTCGGAACACACACGAGTGAGTCTTTCGCAGCCCAGCACGGCACAGGCAGTCAGTCCAGTCCTCCCAGCACGGCGGTTAGTCAGTCCAGTCCACCCAGCACAGCCCAGCACGGCACACCTAGTCAGTCCAGTCTTCTCAGCACAGCCCATCACGGCACGGCCAGTCAGTCCAGTCCTCCCAGCACAACCCAGCACGGCACAGTCAATCAGTCCAGTCTTCCTAGCACAGCCCAGCACGGCAGTCAGTCAGCCCAGCCCTCCCAGCACAGCCCAGCACGACACAGTCAGTCGGTTTAGTCCTCCCCGCCGCACAAATGACGTCCCAGTCACCGCACGCGCCCGACAAGCAGCCGTGCCCGCCGCACCCACGCAGACGGGGATCCCTTTCCAGTTCGCGTCCGTCGTCCCTCAGCGCTCTGCGCAGCACCTCCTCTCCCACCGAGCGCTTCGGCTTCGACTTCAACTTCCTGCACGGATCGGCCCGGTGGTGCTTCCCAGCCGTCTCCAGCGGCCCATCGCCTCGCGCCAGATGGTTGGCCTGGCGGCCCGGATCGGCCTCGGGCGAGCGGCGCCTTCCGCCCGCGTCGACACAGCCCTAACAAATTAATATCGCCGCGCGCCTTCAGCGCGCGCGTCCGTTCCGGCCGGCGGAGTGGCCGGCCGGCAGCGGGCCACCAGCCGCCCACTCTGAGCCCTCTCGCGCCCGCCGATCATAGTCACGCGCTCGACGCGCCTCTCAGAGCCACGCGCTCGACGCGCCTCTCAGAGCCAGAAGATCTACGCGCCACTCAGAGCCACACGCTCGACGCGCCTTTCAGAGCCATAAGATCCACGCGTCACTCAGAGTCACACTCTCGACGTGCCACTCAGAATCACACTCTCGACGCGCCGCTCAAGAGTCGCGCGCTCGATGCGCCGCTCGAAGCTATACGCTCAACGCGCCTCTCTGAGCCACACGCTCGACGCGCCTCTCCGAGCCACACGCTCGACGCGCTTCTCGGAGCCACACGTTCGACGCGCCGCCGCAGTCACCCTGGATCACCCGACTCACTCCCGACGGGGAGCGCCAGTGACGAAGGTTGCTCGTCAGAGGCCCGGCTGTGAAGCGTTCGCCTACATTGGTCTGATCTCTGTGGTCAACAACGAGGGGCGACGGATCGAGACAAACTGTAAGGGACAAGCAAGTTAACGTCTAGGGTGCGCGTTTGTCTTACCATCGATAGTCTTTCATGTCAACGCATTATTTCCCTCCGGCCACTCGGAACCACACTGTCATACGCGGTCCCATACGCACCAACTCTCCACGACTTCGATCCCCCCGTCGGAGCCGGTGAGGCCGACGACCCCACACCGCGCGTAGAGCGACTCGGCCGCGCGAAACACGAACTGCCGCCGGCGCGGGCGGAGTCTGACAGCCAACCGGGACGACAGCCAGCGGACGAGCGGACCACCGCCGCGTCAGCACAACGCACGGTCCGGTCCCCCTTCCCAGCGCTCCCACCGCGCCCACAGCGCTCTATTGGGGGCCAAAAAACGCGCCGCCCTCTGGCAAAAGGGCACGGCGGAGTCGACCGCCCCCCCCCCCCCCTCGCGGGCCGAGCGACGACGCCGCAAACCTGACGCCTCTGCTATCGTAAATAGTGAATGAATCAAAAACGGACCTGTCGGCACCTGTGAACGATTAGCCTTCGGGGCTCGGGACCCGAACCGGTGACGAAACGCTCGTCATGTGCGAACTCCCCGACAATGCTGCGAGCCGACGGAGGAGCAACGGCGTCGCAGAGCAGTGGTGCCACATCCCGCTCCACCCGCCGCCGGTAACCGGACCCACGCCGCTTCAAAGCCGACTGGTGTCCGACCATAATGGCCGCCGGCGAACTGGGCCGGAGGCGAGCGAGCCCGGTCCGCGGCCGAGCCCGGCGCCGGGGGGCCGCCGCGGCGCCTCTGCCCCGGCCAGCCGCGGCTCGGACGGGGCGCGCCGCGCAGGTGCAATCGTACACCGGGTGATCAGGCGAGCGCAGAGCTGGATCGACACAGTAGCCGGCAGCTACGTCAGGGATCAATGACTCACCGGGGCCGCTTCATGGCGCCGGCCGGGTCACCAGAGCCACGCCTGCTCTGGGCGTCACGTTCGACTCCGTGCAATTCCATTCATTCCGGCATGATAAACGATCGAATCTCCGGCTGGAGATCAGAGCACCCTCGGGTGTCATCCGGCGCCGGGCTGTGCGGGGACGCGGCTGAGATGGGCGGCCGCCGGCACGGCGTGTGCACGTCCGTCACGCTCCAGCGGGCACGCGCGCCGGTTGTCCGCCGCGTGCCGGCGGTCACGTTTGTTCCGTGGTGTGGACCATCGCTCACGACAGGCCAGCAGCAGCCGGTGCTGAGGTGGCGGTCACCGGCGGCCGCTTCCGCCCATGCCAGGCAACGGGTTCCGCGAGAGGCGTGGCATGCCACGTGCGACGCCTGCCCATGTGGGCATTCTGAAACGTCGCCTGGCTCCTGGAGAACGGTCTGGGAAGTTCAGTAGTTGATCAATTTCGCCGAAAACGCCACTGTTCCGACTCATTCCACAAATGTACGTGAGGCCGCCTCTGCAACGTCTGACGGATTGAGAAGTGGTACCTAGAAACCAACCACTGAGCGGGTAATATAACAAGCTACGCGGAATCTGAATCTTCTCCACCGCCCACGCAAAACGAACGGTCACGGTCGTAACTCCCGTGGGCTTCGGTGGCCGAAGCTCAGCCGCTGGCGCCAGCCGCGCTTTGCTGACAGAGGCTGTCCCTAGCAGACAGAAAAGTCCGTTCCTTGATTCGAAGGAGGAGACTCCTCCTCCCTGCCACCCACTCCCCTCCCCAGCGGCCCCAGGCGGCGGGACGCCCTCCCCCCGCGCCGACGCGTCGAAAATCGATGGTCGTCGGCTGACGGAGGGCGCGTGCAAGCCGTCAGCAGCCGACCGTGGCAGCGGCGGCGGCTCTCCGCCCCTCTCCCCTCTCCGCCCGCGGGGGCGGCGGCCTATCTGCGCCTCTCTGCGTGACCTGAGTACGGCGACAAGCCGGCGAAACGCGACCGGCCTCGGGCTTGCCGCTCGTACATTGCGGCCCCACACAGCGTCACCTCGTACACCAGCCCGTACATTGTTTCATCCACGTCATTGCGAATAAGAGTCGTAGTGAAAAGTGGCACAGCATGGTTTTACAGGCAGTAACTCGTTAAGGCATTTTGCCAGCTCACAATTAAAATGGTATCTCATCTCCCATTCCAGAATGTAAAAATGTCAGCCCTTTAAGGGCGAATCACAGTTATATGCATCTAAAAACCTTAAAACCCTCGTACTCCTGACACATCTACGGATTAACAGGAAAACGCTGAATAAAAAAAAGCAAACCGCAGTTTTCAGTCGCCGCATTCTGCGATCTCAGGGAGCAGCTCGCTGTCATTTCCACAGAACAGCTGACTGAATACTCCTCGAACCTACACAATGCTTCAAGAAGACAAGGGTGACCCACAGCTTGAAGCGCAACTTTCTGCGTAAGACAGAGATTAATTTACTTCATTTCAGGCAGCTTTGGTGCGGGTGGAAACGCAGCTTTGCAGCTCAGTAAGAAATTGGCTTAACTCGTGCAATTTCTTTATAATATGCACAGACCACGCAGATGCTGATGTAACTCGATCCACTTTCACTTCGGTACTTTTCGGCTGCTCATATTCTAGTATCATCGGATAAGTACCAAAGTACGGTACGTTGGTTTGCACCCATAGTGAAACATTAGCCTTCAGGACCTATTCGTGATCTTCAATAGCATTCCTTTCCTGAACGAATCAGATTTTCCAGACTGAGCTGCGGGGTTTCTAAAACAACCATAAGTGACAATTATTGAGACGCCCCTTTCCGTACAGAGCATTTGCATTCCTTACCTGCGGTTGAAAGACAGCAAGGTTTGTCCCGAGGATACCCACAAATGTAGCATACCCAAGGATACCCAGAAATGCGTCGTCCGATAGGCGGCGGGAAGACTGACATTCCTGCCGCAGTCTCCGATTGATGATTAATTGCTGGCGAACTGCCGCCGTTACGGCGAGACGCTGATAAACTACATCTGTACTGCTACCGGGGCTTGCTTCTGGTTTGGTGCCATTCGTATGGTCAAACATGAAAATGGTCCGACCTGCCAGTCACTGCGACCTGGATCCAACAGCCTATGAACATGGCCGCATGTTCGAACCGACGTGCGTCTCTGCTGCAAGCCCTCTGGCAGGCTCGAACAGCGAGCTCGGGCAGGCGCTCGGCCGTGACCACCGGCGATCTGCCAGGGCCTTGGTCTGGCACAGGACATGCCTCGCCTTCCGCGGGCCCTGCCCAGACTGCCCCAAGCCGCTGCGGCTCTGCCCAGACTGCCCCAAACCGCTGCCGTTCCACACCCGACCGCATCCTCCAGCGAGGCATCTGTTCTAGAACGCGGCAACTCCGGCCCGATCGCGGCCTAAGTCCTCCCCACCACCGGCTGCTCGACCAACGAATCGGCACCAGTGGTGTGCAGCGGGCGTCGACGGGGCTCGCCACTCTCCCCCCCCCCCCCCTCTCTCGAGACCCGGAGTCGACACGCCGGACGCCCGGTGTCCGCCGGTCAGCGCCCCCGGCTTCCGTGTCCAGCCCATTATTTTTCCATCGGGCCGGCGGAGTCTGACCGGCCGGTCCCGGCTGGCGCCGGCCGCTGCGCACGACGCGCCGCTCCCGTCCGTGTCCGCCGAGGTCCCTGCGTCGGTCCGCCGCTTCATGCCCTCCCCCTCCCCGTCTAGGCCTCCCCGCGAACGCCTGGCCCTCGGCGTGTTCGAAGCCCTGTGAAGGCCAGGTAAGTGATTTTTATAGCTTGTTCCGTCGTTGTTCTGTTCTGCCGTCAGTCTGCAGCCACAGTCTCCAGTCTCCAATCTCCAGTCTCCTCTCCTTGAGCGGCCTGGTAACCACACGGGTCCTATTCAGTACGATAATTCCTCGAACGATTGCACTGGACATATCTGGAAGTCCAGTTTCTCCTGAAATGTGCGTTCCTCAACGAATTTAGCCCACTCCATTCTAACGATGATATTTTTAACACGACTGTATCAGCATTTCTTTATTTGAGCAGGAAAGGAAGCATGTTCATGAACTAGCAAAGATAGCAGGCTTTGTGTGATAGTTACTTTTTACGCAATCCTGTTATATTCCAGCATAAAATATTGGGCCAAAAGTAGCATCGGGGAGGGGGGGGGGGTACGGTATATTAAAATTGGGGGTACCACTCTCATGAAATAATGCACACAAACCCATGAGTTGGGTGGCACCACATTCCAGCAATCCATAAGGAAAGAAGCCAAAACTGGGTCAAAGGCCATCGTTTTAGATACATGCCTTTCAAAGACGTTATCATCTGTCAATTCGTATTGCACGTGTGATTGCGTGCATCCCAGCTGCCACAAATGTCGTTGTATAACGCCGTATGAGACGCTCAATCAGCACGTAGAGATTGCGATGATATTCAACTCACACGTAGATTTTCATGCTCACATTTAATGCTTGGAAGGTATGAAGCAATGACAAAAAACAATACTTCACTTCACTTCACTTCAAACACCACAATTACATGGCAAAAGTAAATACCACAGTCCCAAGCAGAGCCTCCTGTGACCTCCAGGTGCGTGCCTCCAAGTGAGCTCCGTAAATACTGTTGAGGACTGACCACACCATCAGCAGCAGTTGGCAACACCAGAGCAGTTGGTAACAATCAGCGCATAACGGAAACCGAAGCCGTCCAGGCTCAAATAGCAGAAATCGCGAGGCTCGCCGGCCCGGCGGCACGCGAAACCGCGCCGTGTGTTATGCTGGCATTCGGAGTACCATTACCCATCCGAACGAACGTGAGAACGCGCTCTCTGCAGGCCTCCGGGAACACCTCACGTCCTGGTGTCAGCGCCGACCTGTCGTGCTCTGACGGTTATCTGCGGTCTCAGTACCGGCGCGCTCGCCAGGGACAACGTAACATCCTTGTGACGCAGCGGCCAGGGCCGAATGGCAATGGGCACGCCGCGAAGGATTCATCTGAAACCTCCATCAAAAATTTTGCCTGACTCGCCGTGTTCGTTGGAAAATTCTGGTCCTTAAACGTACGAGTACCGAGTTGGCACCAATGACAGATCGCATCCCCGCAGTCGGCATAAGCTATTTCGCCGTCAATATTTTGTCCTCATATTATCGTGCATTTGTAGCGGCAACCAGCGGGAGTCCCGTGCTCGGCTCGAGCCAGCGATTTAATGTGCGGTAACTTTTGATATTGCTGTGTGCTGCGCCGTAAATGGCATCGTTTGTCCTTAGTTAACGTATGTCCGTTTGCCCATGCATACTTAGCTCACCCACAAACGTAATAGGCAACACAACAACCCAACATAAATCCGCTTTGGTGCGCTGTCCCTGCAACTGTGCATCAGCTGACGTGTTCAATCACTTTTATTGAGCAGCCGACCTAAAAGCAGAAAGAGGCATGACTGGCAAAACAGGTCCTTTAACTGAAATCTGGCATAGTGAAAGAATGAGGAAATACACACTACGAAGGCGCGGCCGACTACTGCATGCAGTGCACCCCGCGCCATCCAGTCGGCACTCACCCTTCAGCCAGCAAGGCAGTATCCAACGAGCGCTCCGCCCGAACCTTGGAGCGCCAGCGACCACAACCGATCCGCGCACTGTCCCCAGCCGTCGCGGCACCCGGCAGCCCCCTCACCCCGCTCCAGGCACCTACACCACTGCCGCCGCCGACCGACAACAAAATCCGCGCACCGCGGCCGGCAAGCGCGCCCTCCGATTGGTCGGCCGCCGAAACAAGGTCAAAGCCACCGCCAGTGAAAGACGGTCCGCGGGAGCGACGAGCGCCGGCCGCGCGCGCTGCGCACCGCGCTCCTCTTTCGCGGATCATCGAGCCGGCGCTGACGTCACTCCACCGGTCGCCGGAGCGGTGGCCGCCGCAGGGCCCGTGCCCGGCCGCGGACAGCAGCGCGTGGAATGTGCGCCGGCGTGCTGGCCGCCCACTCCGAGCGTAGCACAAACGCGCCGGCAAAAAATGAAGGTAAAAACTCCGACAAAAAGGGAACGCAGGTTTCATTCACAACGCAGCGCATCAGCTGACTGCTGTATGGCCTCGTCGAAAAGATAACGGTACTTCCCTTGAGGCCAATGGTCGCTGGGGCATAAATAAAACAAGTGGCGAGCGTGCCGATGTGGTTCACGGTTTTTCTGTGACGTTCTGGATTTACGTGATATCATTTTGATAACAGAGCTATATTCCCGTGGAGTTTCTTTACTTTAAGAATAAGGCCTCCAGTTGCTAGAGCAACTGGAGGTTTTATTCTTATTCTGGACCTCGAGCTAGGGTCGAGTATCGCTGGAGCAGCTTTAAACGAACGAAACGTTGCTCAGATATAAAACCTCTATCGAGATAAAATCGGAGACGAAGTGACTCGATCGTCTTTAACTTTGACCACGCGATAAATTGGGGATCCTGATATGTTACTGAAGAAAATTTTGCATACCTCACCTACAGCGCCCGCAGGTTTTATGGGTGCACTGCTTTTGAAAAATGTGGACTTTCATTCCGGATCTGCGCGCACCGGAGCGGAAATGAGTATAATATACTTAACAATGCGCGGGGAACACATGGCTCGCAATGAGCAAGCGTCGCTTAAATCAACCAGAACCAAGCAGAACCAAGGCACCACCCGCCGCCGCCTCTTCCCTTTCAGAAACAGGCTGGAGCAGCATGGGGAAGGCAGTGCGTCGAGGCGGCTAGCTTGGCGCCGCCACCCACACACGGCCTGCCGCTACTCATGCATATCGTGCCCATTCGTCGCTACTCGTGCCGTGCGTTCCCAGAACGGTGACAGCTGACGGGACCCTCCCTCACCACCTGCTGATGACTGCAGATGCCGGCAGTGGCGGGCTCGCAGCCGGCGGCTGATGCCTGAAGGCACCGACAGAGGGCGGGCACACAACCGGCGGCTGATGCCTCAAGGCGCCGACAGAGGGCGGGCCCGCAGCCGGCGGCTGATGCTTGAAGACGCAGCCAGAGGGCGGGCTCACAGCGGGCGGCTGATGCCTGAAGGCACCGACAGAGGGCGGGCCCACAGCCGCGACTGATGCCTGAGGACGCAGCCAGGAGGAAACCCGCAGCCGGCCGCAGAGCCCGCAGCGCACCGCCGTGCGAGAGGAGGGCCGAGAGCGAACGCCGCGGCCGGTTCCCGACGCCGTTCGCCGAGCACCAAGGGCGCTTCGGACGGACTTCTCCGAACCCTGCCGCTGCGCACCGGGGCCGACCAATTATGCGCTGCGGTTGCGCGGACTGCCTGGCGGCGCAGCTGGCCCGCGGAGGACGGCAAAGCGCGCCTGGCTGATGCGCGCGAAGGGGAAGCGAGAGGAAGCCGCTGCACGTCAGTGGGGACGGCGGAAGCGACGGGAGAGGGGGGGCGGGGGCGAACGTGAGCCTGGAAAACCCTCAATATATTCCAGTACTCGATCACGACATCCCTTCAACATGGAATGCTAGGGAATCCTGGATCCACCACTGGGATAAGGGGCGTCACTTCACATACTGTGGAGGGGGGGGGGGGGGGAAGGGAGCTAAGCCCGCCATGGTGATCTGAGTTCCCCAATGCTCTTCTAAGCTCCCTCAATTAATGTGAGTAGAGTGATTGATGAGTCAAAGAACTGCAGAATAATGTCTTTACTACTGGTACAAAGGGATCGATCTTCTTTCTGCAGAGAGCCATACTTAACGAGAACTTAAGATGGGGTCGTTTGAGTCGGGACGTTCTTTTTTTAGGAGACTCTCTGCGTCGTCGCAAAATATCTCTCGTGAGAATGCTTGAACTCCATAATCGGCCAGTTGGAATATTGAGACAATCGAGCATTCTCGAGCGAGATAACCTGCACTGACGCCGAGGGCTTTGTAAATAGAGACGCCCCGAGACCAAAACCCTTTCCAAGGTCCTCGTAAAATGTGGTTCTCTGTTGGCACAAAACCAACGCCTTTGGGGTTCCTGAGCACTCTCGAGGGTGTTACCCTTTTTATCATGTTGATTAACTTGCAACATACAATCATGGAATATATTTCTGCACTCAACCGACACCCGCCAGTGACAAAAGCGAAGACGTTCAGATCAGTGTAACAACACGAACTCGTTTCGTCATAACGCATCCCAACAGAATGTGGTGGCTGCACAGGAACAGCAGTACGATGCATTTCAGCAGATTAACGCATCCCATAGCAGAACGACGTATTTACATCGACATACGCCGGAGACGCGTCGCAGCTCAATACCGTGCCGTCAGAACACAACAAAGCGGAGCGACGCATCCCACAGCTGAATGACGCATCCCATAGCAGAACGACGTATTTACATCGACATAGGCCGGAGATGCGTCGCAGCTCAATACCGTGCCGTCAGAACACAACAAAGCAGAACGACCCATCCCACAGCTGAATGACGCGTCCCATAGCAGAACAAGGCATCCCACAGCCGAACGACGTATTTCATGGCAGAACGACGCGTCTCTATTAACGTGCGCTGAAGACAAAAACCAAAACTTCCGAATCAGCGATAGAAGCAAACTTGTGTCGTCATAAAGTCGCACAGCAGAACGATGCATTTCAATCGGCACGAAAGAACATGTTCCAAAGCAGAACAACACAACCTACAGCAGAACGACGTATCTCCGTCGACATGCGCGTGAGATCAGGTTTCCAAATCAGCCGCAACACAAGCTCGTGTCAGCTTTCAGCGACGCCCTAGCGTCGCACACAGTCACTGGGCATATGTGTCACCACCACCGATCAGGGAGCTCCTTTGTGCCCTCCTCCTTTAAGTCCCGCCTTTTGGCCATAGTCCAGGGCGACTATGAACGACGCCGCAGCGTGCGCCTGCAGCACAAAGTGTTGCAGAAAGACGGCGACCGACGGCGATCGCCCCGGCCCGGTGTCTGAGCGAAGACTTTGTACGACACCGCCCACGGCAGCACGGCCGCCGCTATCCTCTGCACCTTCACCATCGTCATCTCCTCCGTCTTCACGCTACAGCGGTCTTCCGGCGGTCTTCTATGCATTAACCCATAATGACCAGATGAGCCACGATTCACAAGGCAGTGAGTCAGTGAAAGCCAGTTGCGAGAGCAAGCAATGAATGCAGGATGAATATTTTTACCGTGATAAAAAACATTTGTGTCATTTTAGAGATCGGCGACTCATTTGTTCACGTTATCCCACTATATAATGACTATAGAGCTTTGCACGCTGACGTCTTTGAGTATTAAGTATGATGTTCACAGGAATAATGCATGAAATATTATCACATTTAAACGATGGGCAATCAGGGGCGGGCCCCGGATTTCATTAAGGAAAGGCCACACTTAACTGCGTTGCCCCCAGAAGCCCGGTGTGCCCTATCCCCGTCCCCATCCCCACCCCACTTCACAAAAAAGTCCCCAGATTCTGATCACCCCTTTTTTACGTTATTATCTCTTACTAAAAAAAACTTTTTCGTGCTAGTGGAGGGCTAAAAATACAGTTGGTCGATAAGCATATGGCTCGAGTTTATCTTTACCAGAGACGGATGGGTCATACAGTTCTGAGCTAAGTACGTCGGACATGATTGGCAAACGGGCTTAAGTTGGCTCCCATACACCAACAAAGATAAGCACGACTCGGATCACCAGTCATCGTTGTGTGTCATTGAGGTTTTCGGACGCGCTCAACCACTGTGCATATTTTGGGATCCAATTCAGCTCACAACTCATAGCTATTCCACATTTTTTAATCGACTCAGCTCAGACTCATTGCTTGCATTGAGTCATTTGACGCATGACTCATACGGCTTGCGAATCAAAGATCTGGTACAGTTTTGGATTGTTTATATATATATATATAATCAAGAAGCCTTGTATGCAATAAAATGGTCCAAAATAAAATTTAAGAAATGCAATAGAGAATTGTCCTGAAATAGTCCAAATAGACCAGCAGCAAGTATGTCGTTCGAGCCCAGCAAATGCAGTGTTGCAAACAATAGTTTTCCTCTCACCTGATACCAACCAGCTCTCTCATGTCTCAGTATAAGGCTAGCATGTTCTATCTGGCACCTGTAACCCAGACCCGTTAGTAAGACGGCATGCGGTGTGGACCTGACTGCGCTAAACCTGACATTTCGCAGTCATCACCTGTCAGGTGCTAGCCAAGTACATTCACAGCTAGGTGATTTCATTTCTATTTGCCAGTACCAGCCACGCCATCGGCGACGAAATCAGATTTGTCAACAATTGAACATCAGATTACAGCTCTACATAGCGATAAGCTAGCATAAGTCATGCACATGATATGGCCTTATTTTTTTACCTGAGCTTAAGAAGCGTTATCTATTAGGATTGCATTTCACACAGACCTCACACACGATCCCAGTAAAAATCCACTTCACATGATCCGCGTGCTCCAGCCAGCAAGGACCTGACCTAAACTAAATGGACAAGGTTTAACTCTACATGGACAAGGTTTCCGCATGGCGTAGAAATCAGTGCTGTGCGTCAGGTTACCCGCATACCAAGGCGACTTAATTCGGAGACAACTTTTTTACAAGCTGTGTGGTACATGAAAATTGTTTTTGATGATATACCTGGGAGGTCATGTGCGACATACAATGCCCATATGAAGCAAGACGACCTCGCTGTTTATTTTATATAGCCTCAGAAAAAGCAAGCTTGGAGCAGTTCAGGTAGTGGTGAATGGGGATCAGGCGTACAATACTTCGTTAATGTGGCAATTGACAATGAAAAATGCGATTCTTATTTTGATTGTATAGGTAGCAGACAATCTTTCGCTGATTTTGGGTCAGGATATGGGAATGCAGGGTTTCTGTACCATGCAGTATCATCTAGCTTCTAGCCAAGATTTGACAACATTTAATTCGAACGCGAATCTGTCAGCAGCTGAGGGCGTCGTAAAGTCCCAATGGCGCCATTGATGATGCACTCACCTGCTGAGGCAACGTAGCGTCGTCCAACTCTCACCCTGACAGAAGCGCAGGTATCGTGAGGAATCGAACCCCGCACCTCTAGTTTCTCAGACTCGCTGTAAATTCGTTCAAAGACTCGTTCGCCGAAAAGTCTCGCCGTTTCCTGATAAACATGTAAATACCCAAGAGCATACACTGAGCTTCGCCGTGGTGGCCGCAAGGACAATCGGCACGGCAAAGCTGCATGCATTTTGCGTACATGTATTTGCATGCATTTTTATAAAGCGGCGTGACATCTGCGCGTATTCTGTATCACCAATAGCACTGTGTAAATCCAGTGCTGGGGTTGAATGGGCCGTAGTGCGCGACGCGTTCCGTCACGGGGAACGAGTGCGGTCCGGGTGTTGACGCCATGCGGCTCCGGGGAATCTCGTGCCGGCTCATCCCCGGTTGCAGACGGTGAAACAGGAAGCAAGCTGCAACAGGAAGCATGGCTGAGGCTTTTTGGGAGCACTTATGTTTGTTTTTTTCATTGCTGAGAAGCGAAAGAGATATTTTTGAAAAAATGCGTGCAAAGTGCACGCTGGCGCCTGTTCAATGATATCGTGGAGAAAGAGGCAGCATCTCTGACGGTAAAGAGCTGAGCGAGCGTTGGGCTACCCGGTCCTAAAAACACACCGAAAGCTCCATCCAGGCAAACGAGGTTGCGGGCCAGCTGATACAGCCGTCAGGAATGGGTATGACCCACTCCACGGTTCACAGCCTTACCGTCTGCCTTAATTCACGACCCGGTGCCGCTGCAAATAATCCGTAGTGGAATAGATGGCGCTACCAGCTATGCAGACTGAGGCGCCCGCTTGTCCGCCGCGCGACATTCGGCAGCCTTTTTCCGCTGCTGACGAGGCCCACAGGAGGATGGTGGAGCCGGTCTAAGCAGGGAAAGCAGCCGATAAAATATTCCAACCGTGGCAGGCTCAAACTGTTGAACATTTAACCACAAACCACTTCGTTCGCCCCAGCAATAGCATCGGTGGGGCGATAGTTTATGGGCATGTTAGCGACTGGTACGCGGAACATGTGCGCTCTTTTTGTACGGTCACTGGCCGAAAAGAGAAAGATTCATCTCCAGCAAAGTCTCCGCAGGTCGCGTGTCGGCCGCCCACTCCTAAAGCTGCAAGTGCACACGAGCCACGTCGGCTGGCAAAGCCGTACCTCGACTCTCGGCTACTGTTTGCTTGGTCGACGTATTGGCAGGGAGCACGCCTAAACAGGCGGTCTAATGAGCCGGCCTTCTCCCCCAAACAGCTCCCCAGTTGGAGTGCCTTAGTCCGTCCAACAATCAGGGTCTTAGTCTGTCCAGCAACCAATCTCAGCTCGAATGCGCATTGCGTAATCGATTTTGCGTTTGCTGGGTGTGGCGCACCGTGCCAGGTTTATGCATACCTTTCGTTGCGGTGAGAATTGTGTGTGATTCCTTGCCGGGGACGGCTGTGCAGTAATTGGTGAATGTGCGTGATACGTCATACACTTCACAGGAGGCAGGTGCCAGGATGAGAGGAATGGATCCCGGGATCGGGTCCCTGAGTGTTGTGTCTCTTAACTTCCGCGGTCCAGGATCCCGGGATCGGGTCCCTGAGTGTTGTGTCCCTTATCTTCCGTGGTCCAGGATCGATTTTAGATTGTATTGAACGATGTTCTGGGATTCAGCATTCACTGCGGTTTTATTGGAGGGCTGTGTGGAGTCTTACAGCCGTTGTAAATTGTGCGGAAAAATCTTATGTGAGCCTGGAACTGTCTTAGAATGTCCTGGAAAGATGTGTGAATCAGAATTACACGCCATTTTGTTTGAAAATACCTCGGGTGCTTTTGCAAAATGGTGTGCAGCCTAAAGAAGTTAGGTTGCAGTAGCTTTCACTGCAGATTGTTCCCAAACGTTCATGTAAACAATTTCTGACATTTTTAGGATATTTTCCACTTTAAACATTTTCCACAATTCTAAGCTGCACCTCAACACTCCCCTGTCAAGTGTGGACTGCAATGAACCCACAAAAGGTTTGCACACCATTTTGCTGTTTAGGCGTACGGCCAGAGCCTCGCATGGAGGGGCAAAGGGTTGACAAAGTGTTCCCGGATAGCAAAAGGGCCTCTCCCCAAAAAATCACCGGATATGACTCACTTGTTTATGAGGGTATGTGTTTTATTTACTTGATTATTGCCTTCTATAACAGAAAATGAAGCCATAAGCTACTACAGCATCGATTCTGTCTGAATTTCATGGTTAAAAACCTGAAGAAATCACGCATTAAGCGACTGCACAAAATAAATCATCGGTGCTGTTCATTTTACAATGGGCCAGTGAACTTTTTTTAAAACGATGAGCTTAACTTTTTAACAAGCGCGCTCACAAATCCTGGCAACGAAAACCTCGATGATACACCTTGCAGCCTTTATAGGTTGCGCAGTGTCTGCCCCGCGGCTAACCTGAGCACGCGCCCGGATGGCCGGTTGGATACCCTTCGCTCCGGTGGTGGGTCAATTTGACCCCCCCCCCCCTGAGATCTCAAGAACTGAGAGGGCTAGACGCAACCAAATTTATAGGGTGTATTGAACTTTACGTGAACTCATTTAGGACAAATTTTGAGGATTCTAGGTCGTGACCTTCGAGTCAAACAAGGTCAAACAAGGGCAAACTTTGAGTTGGTCTCCTTAAGTGTCCCCAGGACCTAAACACCTGTTCTAAGCAAAAGGTCACGTGTTCAGTCAAGTTCAGTGACATTGTTTGACCTTTCAAAGGTCATGGTGACCCATGTTATAGAAGACCGCTCTGAGTTTTGCATCGGAATAAGCGACAAAGATTACGCTGTCCCCAAAAACGAAATGTTGACCTGGATTATTTGAAATCCATGAAATCTCCAGGAAATCCATGAAATATGTCTTATGCGGCTCCTCTTATCAATGAGTTGGAAATGAGCACTAGAAACTATCCCATGCGGAAAGCCCTAGAGTAATAAAACAGATTGGTTTTGGCCTTGATCTGACCTTTGTACTTGAACTTAGGTCGATGTTGTTTGGTCGTTCAATTGTTGTGTTCCCTAAGAAAGTATCTCGGAGGTGAATGGCTTCGTCTAACACTTCTTTGTTCCATCAGATTAAACGATCCCCTTGAAATTGACTTCGCTGAATTCATGGCCTGACTTTGGTCTGCTGTAGGTCAGCGACCTTACGAGGTACATGCAAATTGTTAATGCCACACGATCTGCCATTCAACTGTCTACAGCTATGCAAGCTTTGGCGCGACTACGCCAAGCTGTTCGGAAACCATTCTGGAAAAACCTTCCGGGGTCAGTTTGGCCCTCAACCGAGCGTGTGTTAAGCTAGGCCAACGGGCTGATTAAAATTATGACGTATTTAAAAGAAGTACCTCCGAACACTTTAGGATATCAAATTGTACATTTCAAAGGCTCTGGGCGTATATTTCACTTGTGCAATTTTTAGATGGATGATAAGAACGGATGAGCCTTTGCGCGAAGTAGGGCTGGAATCTGGTGGTGAAACCGGAAGAGTAACGTTAGAATCTCTATGTTTTGTTTTGCTGCAACTGCTAATCCGTTCAGAGGACAACCGCAAAGTTGTGAAAAGATGCACCCAGCCTCATCTTTAAATGGTGCGAATTAACTTTTAAAGACACTCGTAACCAGCATTTTACGACGGTTATTATATTGCTGGCTACTGCAAGTAACACTAGGCGGTTCACGGCGCCTGCCGCCTGGTGTTAGGTGCAGTAGCCAACGTCGTTTGGTTTTACGGAAACTGCAACCCAGGCCATCACCATCCTTGCTCCCGGGATAGTGGGTGTTCAGGCCCAAACTTTTTGATGTAATCTGTTTCACTAGTCAATTCTTCAAAAGAATACAAGTTCTCAGACACTCAGTCATTCGGGGTTTTGTCCCTGCCTTGTTGAGCAGATCTTCCCGTGACCGACTCGACGCTCCTTGTTGACACAGAACGTCCTGTTAAGCGCTATGGGCCCCTGAACAACACAGGAAGCCTGCATGAGGGGCCCCGACCGATGTAAATCGCGGGCTCGGCCTTAGCAAATGGGCCTCCAGAGCTCAGACCGACACGGAGCCCGCTGTTGTTGGTGAGCTGTGGCCGAAACTGAGGAACGCTATATCTCAGGGGTCTCCAATCGATGTATGAAGCCCTCTGATTGACATTTGAGATCGCAGGCCTTCGGGTTGGGTTCCTTAATATGGCCTACAGCCAGCTCTTTGGGCCCTTCAGCATTCCAACCGAGCTCTTGATCTTTTGTCTCAAGAGACCCTTCGGCTCCTCTTCGGGCCCCCACAAACACCGCTCCTGTCCGACTCGTGGCCACTTGCTGCCACAGGACCCATGTTAGACACCGTGGCTCCTGGCCAACACAGAAGCCCCTCATTTTATCAGTGACCCTGAAAGACGCAAATTGCGGGCTCCGGCCTCGTTCCTGCTTGAGAACTGGGTCTCAGGGGCTTCGACGGACATGGGGCTGACTACTTGGCTCGGCGTCGGGGCCCATTATATAAGGGATAGAAAGCCTTATAAGAGGGTACTAAAAGAAGCCCTCTGACCGGCATTTCAGGTCACGGGACTACGAGTAGGGATCGAGTCCGAGTCCAATCGGGCCCTTGATCTTTGGCCATTAGGTACCCTCTTCGGACCTTCTCAAGCAAAGCCCGTAACCGACTACACTGAGAAAAACCTACTCCCCAGGGTAAACCTTCCAAAAATGAGTCCCAGAAAAAGCTCCAGTTCCAGCAAAAAAAAAAAAAAAAAATGAGAGAGTGAAAGTTCTGAAATGCGTCATGTTGATTCTGGAAACAGCGTATTTAGGGAGTGTTTTGTGTGTTTTGAATCCTTAATCGTTGCCAACTGTGAAAAGGGCTCGTGCAATCACCTTGACCCGGGAGTTTTTGGAGAGTCACTTTTTGATCGTTCAGAAGATACCTATTGAAATGTTTAATGACACCCTAAAACCCTCATGCCGGAGTCTTATGACGCCGCACAAGGATTACAGAGGAGTCATGAAAAACGTGACACTGTTCAAAAAGTCAGGATGCCGGTGACGACACTTAGAGCAGTGTCACTCCCAGACCCCCTTCAAGGAAATGGTCCACATTTGAGGATATTTTGGCAAACATCAGACACGATGGAATAAGCTCACTTCTAACTTTTGGTAAGCTTTGAAGTGGAAAAGACTGTTCTAGACAGCAAAATGTCTCTATTTAGTGCATGTGCTGCTCAGACTTGGAAGCAATGTCGTGAATTGGATAAATCCCGTCCTATACCTCAGGAGGCCCTTACTAAAATAGCCGGCCTTATTATAGGATAGCAATAGATTTGATTGGATAGTCAGGACGCCTCCATTTTTTAGATGTCATGATTATCGACATTTTTTTATCGACATTTTGATATCGACAATCTGATGAGTGGGCGCATGCACTCAGTGCCCACACCCTTTGAATAAGACACCGCCCAGACGGCCTTCCTGTGAAGACGTCCTATTTTTTCCAGGAGGCCCCTAGAAACTCTTGCCCATCCCCCCCCCCGAGCTCATGATCCGCGGCGCCGCCCCTGCACACAGTGACGTCACTGGGAGTCGCTCGCTGGACCCCACATCAATGATCCAGCGACCATTTTGATGTTCAACGATTGTCAAGCGAGGAGTGAGCTGTCTGGGCCGGGTCTGAGCGCAATACCCAAGCTCCAAAAATGCAATACACTTGTGGACTCTGTAATTAACAGTGGCGATAAGTTTTCATAAAAGTGGCACTTGTTCAATGTTTTGATAGTGATATCTGTTTTCAATATTAGTCTACAATCAATAGTGGCGATAAGTTTGCATTTATTTAGGCTAGACTGGTCCTGGAGCGGATCTCAATGGACTGCATGAATAATATAGACGCTGGATGTCGACTCCGTATGATTCACGCAGCATAGTCTTGCATTCCTTTAAATTGGGAGGCATTTGTTGTCCAAGGTGCCCTGTGGCTGAGGTCACGGCCGCTAATTCGGTGTCCGCTCCGAGCTGCCCACAAAGTTACTCCCAGTTACACCACGCAGTGGCTCGCGCTGAGTGCATATCGCTGGGAGACTGTATCGTGAGTCTGTAATGCGGTTTGATTTCCAGCGAGGTCTCCTTCCGGTGTCGTGTGGCGTGGATGTGGCGTGGCGTTTGTGGTGGTGGGTATGGAGCACGTCAGAGCAGGCATGCAGGGCGAAGGAAGGATTGGATGGCCGTCAAGTTTTTCTGCGTGATGTACGTGCGTGATGAATTGTATGCCAATCATTATTGCATTCCGTCGTGAACGTTAAGTGTAGACCTTGCGGAGGCTGGGCGAATCCGAGTAGTCTGTTGGGTACACTCTCGAGGCATTTCTGGTGGAGGACAAATTGTGTGATCGATCAACTTTTGGGCTAGGTCCACTAAGGGACCTCCTTCGCGCCGTCTACCACCAGGTGGCGGACGGCCGCCCACCCGGCGATGCAGCGGCAGAATGCACCCGAGCAGGTGCAGCAACGGCTGGCGGCCGGCCAGTCGATAATTGTCAAGTTCAACAACAGACCTCTCCCGGGAACTTAAACCCCCAGCCTGGTGCAAGCGTAGCACCCGTGCATGCTCATATAAACAGCAGAGCCGTAGCGACCACCTCATCGCTTTCGGGACCATTCTCACGCATTAGGAGGCGCCGCTTCGGCTGGATTGCTCCAAGTCCAGTAAGCGACCTCCCTTCAGGCTACGCCTCAAACCAGCCAAAACCGTGCAAACATGGCACGTGTGAACGCATGTGACACATGGAGCCTTGTGTCGACGATGCTGTCGCCTTGGGATTGCAGATGTCAAGCGGTCTCCATGGCTGGCGACCGGCGGGTCGAAAATTAAGTCCAACAGCGGACCTCGCGGCAAATTAGGTGCAGGACCGCCCAATCTGGTGCAAACATAGCACGAATGCATGCATGTTTAAAAAGCAGGGCTGTAACGACCGTTTCATCGTTTTCGGGCCCAATCTCACACATTAGGAGGCGCTACTTCGGCTAGATTGCGCGAAGTCCTTTAAGAGACCTCCCTGCAGAACGGATGCAACACCAGCCAAAACGGCGCAAAGGTGGCGCGTGCGCACACATGTGTCATACGGAGGCAGGTGTCGGCCATTTAATGTCTTTGGTAGCCGGCTTTGTTAAGCTTCTCTCTTCAACTGTTCTAAGTGGCAGACGGTCGCTCGGTCGAAAATTGTTTCTAGTCCAACAATGGAGCTTCCCACAAGTTAGTTGAAAGGCCACACAACTGGTACAAACGTAGCACATGTGCACGTAGATGTTCAAATTCCAGAACTGCAGCGACCGTATCATCGTTTTGAGTCCATACTCACGCATTATGAGGCGCAACTTTAGCTGAATTGCTCTAGTCCAGTAAAAGAACTCCCTGCAGGCTAAATGCAAAACCAGCCAAAACAGCGCAAGCGATGCACGTTTGCACTTGTATGAAATATGAAGACATGTTTTGGTTGTTCTATCGCTTTCTGGGATGACATTGTTCTGTTTCCTTTTTAAGAGTGCTCGAGTGACAGGTGGCCGCTCGGTTTAGGACCAACGCACATCCAGCAACACATCTCGCTGCAGGCGAGATGCGAAACCTCGACAACTCACAATAGAAAGACTTCTGCTCCCTCTCCCCACCTTCACCACCACTGAGAAGAAATGGCCAAGTCCCGCGTAAATCACGGTGGCGGCTTTGAGAGAGCGGAAGTTCTCAGATTTTTTGCGGTTCAACCTCCAAACACTCAATGCAAAATTTTGTTCCTGCAGATTGCTGGAGAAAGCCGTCTTTTTTACCACATACTGGAATTTTATAACCGCCTGTAGCTGTAGCCAATTTGGATGGAATCCGCCTCCTCCCTGCCAACGCCAGCTTTCCCAGAAGTGTGTGGGGAGGCCTTTCCGGTCCCTGGCGCACCGCTCACCTGGACGCCACCTGGCGGTGACCTTGGCCGGACGGCCGAGGTCACCGATAGTTGACACTCGAGCTCGGTGGCTAGCCCCAGGGGTGTTACTTATCGAAATCGGGTTGTGGAGGGCTCAACCAATAAGGTTGACTAAACCTACCCCAAAACCTGATTTATCTCCCCACTTCAACCATTTAAATTGTTTTTCCCGACGTCAAGGATCATTGTTTTCATCGCCCGATATAATCTTTGCAAAACATGATCTCCCATTTAAAGCCAATGTGGTATTGTGGAGTTGTAACAAGTTTATTATTGACTGTAGTCCAGAGGAAACATCTTAGTAAGATTGTTTGATATGCTCGCCGGAAAAAGGTCTCGTTTACTGATCACGGGCGGCTAACCGAGCGCATCAAGACCTTTTTATCCTGAATAGATTTGACAACGACACTCTATGTTCTATCATCAAAGCGTCAGACTGGTTGGCACGTGTCTCCATATGTCATGCGTACCACGCTTCTGCTGTTTTGGCTGGTCTAGCATCTAGCCTGTACGGAGGTCCGTTACTGGACCTGGGGTGATCCCCGGCCACGTGGCCGCCCAGGCCACTTTGATAACCTAACGGCGCATCAGCGCTCATAACTGGGGCCGGCACGAATGGCCTTAGCTCATCTATCACCGGTGATTGTGCATAGCCGTGGCGATGCACAGTTCAGCTTCTGTAGTCGGTTTTCGCCACCCCTGACCAATTTCGGCAGTGTTCGTCCGTGCCGCTCTGTGACATTGTTATCAGGCCTGGTGGTGACCTGGCTAAATGCCTGGCTACATGTCTGTGGACGGTGTACATCTTTATGTTCTTGTACTGCTGCATAATCAAGATGTCTTTGGTCAGCAGAAGCAAGTTTGTGTGCTATGCACTGACTGCGTTTCCGGTAAGACAATGGAATGTGAATTGAGTGAAGACGAGGAAAAATGAGAATCGTAGCATAGCACGATTAGCTTTAGATGCTATCGACACGCATCATGCATACTTGTGTCTGTGGTTTTGGCCGCATTCAAGCATCTATATGGATCCTAGTTTGCATGTAGCTGTATCATCAACTGGATTCGGTACAGAGTTTTGCAAACACCACTGAATATTTTCATCAACATATATTGCGCTGACCGAAACGTCTGATTTCAAAATACACCACCATCTTCAAAAATGCATGATCTCATGTGATTTTGGATGGAGAGGTGTTAAATGTGGCCAGCAGCCGCATGCCTTTGCATCAGCACCACTTGATAAATTTCAATAAACAGTTCAGCACAGTCACTTGTGCGGCATTCTCACACCTCACAACAACAATGAAGCAATGGGTCCAATTGCAAAGCAGGTGTGGTTTTCTTCGACTCCCAACTTGGGCGTCAGCCCCTGCCCCCCCCCCCCCCCCCCTAAACTTTGAGAAAAGGCTTGGTCAGATCCGGAGAGTAATCCATTTGCTGGCATATCTTGGGGTAGGTTCTGTTGTTTTTCAGTGCCCAGCCCCCCCCCCCAAGTTTAACAGGGACACAGTTTTGCAAAGCTATGCCACTGCTGCAGGCATTTCCTCTTGCATCATGGCAACCCCGCAAAGGATGCTAGGAACAGTCTGAGAATATTGCATTTTTAGTTCAATGCCAGACAATAGGACTGATGACGATTTTTATGCAGTTTCTTTACTCCAATTTACATTACTTAGTAGACAGATTGGAAAGACCCCTCCCCTATTGACAAAGCTGTTTCTGAATTAGATTTTTCATCAAAATCAAGGGTGGTTCTAACGTCATCTCGGGCGAAGACTGAACTGGAAATCACCTCCTCACGTGGTGTGGTCTAAACTCTCGGAAAAAGTTAGAATACTGTTAGCACCTGACATTTAAACAGCGTCCAACTTTGCTCAGGAGTTCAATACACAACCTCACAGCCTGAGTCTTGTTCCTCACTTTCAGTACCTGTATCACACAGGCATTTAAGATGTACGCACTTTGTATTGTCAAAAATAAGAGTAACAAAACCTATCAGGGGTGGAATGAGTGATTTCTTTCAAAAGAGGGTTGGGTAGCAAGCATGGCTCAAACACCCCGGATCAAGAAAAAATATTAGCATTTATGCATTAACACATTTACCTTACTCACTCCCAGCACAATGCCTGGTACCAACATACCTCCAATGAAACTTGCATTTCGATGCCAAACAGCCCTGCTGAAAGATCACTCTAGACGTGAAGTGAAGCTTTGAAGTGAGGCTTTGGAGGCGTTCAAATGGAGAGCAGCATGATTGCGTACGGGCAGTTTCAAGCCATTTCCAAACATCATCCGCCGTAATACTCAACTGCTGCGGGAATCGGGTTTGTATTCATGCTTCGGATACGACAGGGAACTCAAGGACATAGCCATGGATCTTGCGGTCCAAATCAAAGCATGGTTTAATCGGCGTTGTCAGTGAATTACAACGTCAATGTTGCACTAGAACTAAACAATCATAAAGCCTCCCTTGTATAAGTATTCTTTCTAATACTGTCTTTGGAAATAATTACAAATGTTCTTGAGTGCCGAGCAAATGAGAATGGTTTAAGCACACCCCAACAATATAAACAACCATGGCTCAGCCAGCACCCAACGCGCTCGCCCGATACACGCTGTTGATTGTCATGCGTAGTACCTTCCTATAATTTGGGTGAGCTGAAGGCATTAGGTGAAGAAATATATATAAAGGGCCTCGCTCAATTGAACAAAGCTTATGCTTAGTCGGCTACACGTGGTTTACTGTTTGTGTGCTCATGACATTCCATGCAAGCAATCTTTTTCATGTCAGGGGGTTTAATGTATACTAACACTTTATAGAAGCATAAAGAATACGAAAAAATCAGTGCATTGATCCATTGTGAACGCGGCTTGATGGTGTAATTCGTCTCATCCGTAACTCGTAAACCATTGGTTTCAGATGTGCCAAGTCGCAAATGCGCCTGCCGCAATCAGCTCGTGTCTGCGCTCGTATTTTCGCTTTTGTGGTCTGTTTCTCACCTAATCCTGACCGTTGGCGTGCCTGGATCACCAGTAGAGGAAACACTGTGGAGACTGTTAATTGTGTTCCGTCGAATGCGGTCGTTTATCTCAAGCCACAACCATTTTAAGATATGTACAGCCGACACACCCGCGAGTTTGTGCAAGAAAGTGCGGAAACAAAACCGATTCGCCGCGTTCGTGCGCACGCTGAATGCCGTAGGTCATACGCTAGAACCGAAAGTAAACATTTGTGGGATCAGACAGTTAAGCGGTCTTTCGTGGTACATCGACTATCTGGATGTAGTTTTCATCGCCCCTGCACTATCTACGAAAAGGCGTTGACGGATGGAACTTTTCCGGAATTCTTCCTGGTCATGGTAGAAGGTCAGGTTTTCGTGGAAGGCGGCAGTTTTGTGAACGTGTGCCATCAGCCGGAACATTCTCGGGAACGGACCTGTTGTCGGAGAAGACGTTACAGCGGGACTACAGCCATTTCAATTATGCTTTCGACGCGTAACCACTGTTCCATCACTGTTGCCTTCTGCAACAACATGCACAAGAACAAAGATGCAAATGGAGTGGTAGGCAGTCTCGAGCCAACGATCCTTGTACAATGTGCCCACAGTTGTCACGGGGTTTCATCACCCTCATTGCACCATCATGTGACATGGTGAAAACAAATCATCCTCACAAAACACTACGTCACACTTCCAGTAATTAGTCATCACAACTGGTCATCTTTCAAGACCTCATTGTCATTTACATTACACTGAGGCAGTTTTCTACAAATCTAGAGGTAAGTAAAGTTTAAGAGAAGTCATTGGAAAGAAGCACTTGGCTGTTTCTGACTGTCGCTGGTTTTGTACGTATCGCCGGTGTTATGTTACGTTAGAGAAATGATAGTGCTGCTATATCAGGTGGCAGCGCTTTGGCCGTAAATGCTTTGTCGGCATCAATACGGCCTCGTACCTGGCGATACCGCGTGTGCGCGTCCCCCGAACTGGCACTCGACAGCAACATAACAAAAAGTATTCCAAATATTGTAAATCCCCAAAGCCCTTACACATCGTGCATGAAGTTGCTCGACATCACACATATATACGCTCATTAAAACACAGGTACTTACTCCGGTTCAGCAGGGCAAGAGATAGAGTGTGCGAAGCTCCATGTTTGATGTGTCCTACCACAGTTAATGCTCTTTCTAAGGTCGCCGAGTGATCCATCGTGGAGACTGAAACGAGAGGCACGGCCACCATTCAGACAGCTGAAAAATGCAATGAATCATGAAGTACAACACGGCCATAACGATAAGCTGCGGTCTTGACACCAAAGGAACGAGGAAGAGTTTCCCACGGCATTTGCCCTTCCTGCCTTTCCACGACATCTGTTTTCCTGGGGTCCCTCTGCGGAAGAAAATGAAAGATCAGGATGTGTTTTCCTACATTTAGAACTACTTTTGTGCGCTCTACCAAACCATTACAAAGACTAAACAAAAAGCTCAACCCGACTAAACCAATTCCGGTTATCGTAAACCACCAATACGTAGCCAACGAACATCGCCGAACCTCAAAACACGTCTAAGCCAACAAGCAACCGATCCCACGCCGATGAAGTCGTCCCCTTCAGCACCCGGGCCACGCCCCGCGCCGCCTTGCACGACCGGCTCGACCCTCCCTTCGTCAGACCCGTGACCTGTCCAACAGCAGTCAGACTACCCACTCTGGTGAGCCGGTACGTAAACCAGTAACCGGTCAACCGAATGTCCAATCACTGGTGCCTAAGGTAGACTCAGCGTCCCTCTTCGTGAGCAAAAGCTTGACATTATGTGTCACGTGGCTTTCGCATCCCCTCACGAACAAAATAATGGTATTTCCCAGTTACAGACTGGTGTGTCGAGACCGCCCCGGTGCAACCCGAGGCGTTGTTGTAGCCATCCTGCCATCAAACGTTGGGACGAGGTCACCGGGGTTTGAACGACATTTTCAACCATGTACTGCTCATAGGGCCGGGCCTAGTCGAGCTCCACAAAAAAACGTCAGACACCCCACCCTCGCTCCAATCGCTTGTCATTAGTCTCGGAGGCCATGCTACAAGTGCACCGAAGACGCGATGATCGGATTTGTCATGTCTTATGTCGGGTGGATCCAGGGTACAAGCATTGTTACATCATTAAGAAATATGGGCAAACCCTGACATCAGATCCGTTTGATGTAGTGGAGATGTCTAGGATGGTGGTAGCAGCCAGTGGCATATCTTGGCGACGGAATAAAGATTAAGAGCGTTGAGAATGATACTGAGGTTGAGCAATGAGAACGTTGAAGCTGTCATTGCCGTTAATCATCTGACGAACCAGCAAAAAGTATTTGAATAGGATTCAGTGCGCCATACGTGTTTGCTGTCTCTGATATATTCGGTGTCTGTTCCGCCTTTGGTTGCAAGGGTTGGGAAAGTTTGGTACAACTTGCTGCCAGATCCACACCATGCACGCTCGGAGAAAAACACAGTCACGACGTTGCGTATTTGCGTTGTAACTTTTACAAGCGTCATTCTACGCTACTCCTCATTTCCTGATCCATTGCTGACCTGTCATGCCTACCGTATATCGTAAGGAAGAGCAGAGTGAGGTCCAAAACGTTTTCTAGCCGGCTTTTATTGCTGCGGTAACATTTAAACGCATGCTTACTTGTCGAAATGCTCCTAAATGGAAAGCTAATTACGCAAGATGTTCTTTGTTTCAACGTTAACCTCAGAATTCCTCTTTAGCCGAAATCTTATTTCCCCGAAAGGTTTTGTAATCTCATGCTAATCAAACAAAGATTTCTTAAATGAATGTTTATGGGTCAGGATGTCGTTAACAAGTGGTAGACAGAATCAGCTCAGAGGCTTTGGTTGTGAACTGTAAAACGTGTCACAAGATATTTTCGCTGGGGTTACCATTTCCGAAAATTCGTGGTCTTTCCATTCACATTTCTACACCATGAGGTCGGCGAAAAGACTATTCGTAGAGTATACATCCTTCTTACTGCCGTTTGTCAAATTCACCTTCCGATAGAATTGCATCTGGTTAATTGGTCATTCAGCGCTTTCCAACTTTATAATCGCCCTCCACGTAAGCCCCATTTCGGAATATTGACATTCGACCAATACACATTTCGGGTCACTAATACTTGGCTAATTACTACATCGAGTTTTATCAGCCGCGTGCACACCTATACCTCGTGTTGTTTCCGCCATTTCATAAAACAGTGCAGCCACAATCTGTGCAAAATCTGGGTTTTTGTGTAAGATCGGCATCGTCTTGATTGCAGCTGACCTTTAGCACCTTTAGCCGCCTGTCCGACAGACGTCAGAGGGTTGTGGTTAACGGAAAAACTTCCGATTGGACACTGGTGACCTCCGGCGTCCCGGTATGACCACTCTTGGCTCCGCTCCTTTTTTCATTATTTATTGATGATCTTTCATGTGTCATTGAATCCGGCTGACGTTCGTATGTCGACGGCGTAGTTTTCTCCGTAAAATTCCAGCTAATGGACTGCTGCTGCAGAATGACCTCGATCATCTGGTAGCGTGGTCGGTCAGGTGGGGGCTGACCCTCAGCCCTACAAAATGTAAAACGTTCACGATGACATTCAGGCATGCTTCCGTTCCGACCAAGACTTATATTAATAGAAGTGAGCTTAAACATGTGTGCAAAATCAGGGATTTTGACGTAATGCTGGATACCAACTAACATTCGCTACACATGTCTTCGACATAGTCAGTAGGGGAAATCGAGCACTTAGTCTCCTTATTCCGTCCTTCTTAGTCGGTACCAGCTGGTCAAAATTCGACCGAAGCGCTGTGGTGGCCGCGTATTTTGCAAACGTTTGATCGGTTTTAGCATATTCCAGCCTGGTCCGGACAGGGCGGCCAATACCCACAGAGTACGGGTCGATCGAGTGCAGCACAAGTTTCGTATCTGGTTACTCGCTCACATTCTCCGGGCGAGCAGCTTCTCTTTCTTATGACAAACTCCTGCTTTATTTCAAAATCACATCCTTAGCAGCACGGAGGGTGCAACACGATTTACTCTTTCTGGGAGACATCTCCCGGGGCGAGTACCGCGCAGTTGTATACAAAGAGTACAGAGCGGTGTGTTTTGCTGACTGCCAAGCGTTGGGAACACTTTCTTAGCGAGCAACGCCAGCGCGGATATTTTTCGCGATAGTTTTGGCATTTTTAAAGGTCAAGTGATCAAGTAAATTTTTAGTCTGCAGCATCATCACTCAGCTAGAAAATGTCATCCTTAAACAGGCACTCGGGTGGAGGATCAATTTGCCCCTCCCCCGAAGGTTTCTCACAAAGCACTTTTCGAAATGCGCCTCGTAGCTGCACCAAATTTTGCATAGCTGTAAACAATGGAATGGCGGATCGTCTTGCATACAAATTTAGATGTACCTTGTAAGGCCACTGAATTATGGCGGGTCAAAGTCAGGCCATGGATTCAGGGAAGTGAATTGTTAGCGAATTCTTCAATCTGCTGCGACAGCGAAGTGTTAGACGAAGCCATACATCTCTGAAATACTTTCTTAGGCAACACAACAATCGAATGAACAAATTACATTGACCTAAGGCCAGGCATCAAAGTCACACCAAGTTAAAAAATAGCCTGTTTTATTGGTCTATGGTTTGCTGTATGAGCTGGTTTCTGGTGCTCATTTCGAATTTATCGAAAGCAAGAGCCGCATTATAAATCTTCCCCGGACTTCTTAAAGATCGGAATAAGCCACTGACCCCAAACAACCCAGGTAAACATTTTCTTTTAAACACATGCTGCCTAACGTAATTTTTGTCGCTTATTCAAGTGCAAAATTTAAATCAGTCTTGTATCATTTTGATCACCGTAACCTTCCAAAGATCAAAGAAGATGACTGACGTTAAATGGGCACGTGAACTTTTGCTTAGAACAGGTGTCTAGGCTTTGGGTCACTTTGGACGCTAACTTGGAGACTGCCTTTTTTGACCTTATTGACCCGAAGGTCATGACCTGGGAGCTTCAACCTTTGACAAAGTGTGTTCACGTACAGGTTTAACACCTTCTGTGAATTTGGTGTCTCTAATTTGGTGTATCTTGCTCTCTTAGTTTCTAGGACCCCAGGGGGTCAAATTGACCCCTACCCCGGCGAAGGGTGTTCAACCGACCACCCGGGCGCGTGTTAGTTATGCTCATGCTACGGTACGTGTGTGTGTGCGTGTGTGTGTGTGTGGTGTGTGTGTGTGTGTGTGTGTGTGTGTGTGTGTGTGTGTGTGTGTGTGTGTGTGTGTGTGTGTGCGCGCGTGCGTGCGTGCGTGCGTGCGTGCGTGCGTGCGTGCGTGCGTGCGTGCGTGCGTGCGTGCGTGCGTGCGTGCGTGCGTATGTGCGAGTGTGCGTGTGTGTGTGTGTGTGTGTGTGTGTGTGTGTGTGTGTGTGTGTGTGTGTGTGTGTGTGTGTGTGTGTGTGTGTGTGTGTGTGTGTGTGTGTGTGTGTGTGTGTGTGTGCGTGCGTGCGTGCGTGCGTGCGTGCGTGCGTGCGTGCGTATGTGCGAGTGTGCGTGTGTGTGTGTGCGTGCGTGCATTGCATTTTAAGTGACTTCGCCTGTTGGGGGAGTGCTGCTCTATTGGCGATAAAAGAAAATAAAGGAGTAAACAAATAAACCTTGTGGACAAACCACCCCCCCCCCCGTCGAAATTTCTGGATCTGGTCTTGCAGTGACCCCCAGCGAACAGTGTCCAAAGAAGGTAGTCTTTGAGTGATGGCCAACTTTCCCCTATACTTGTGCTATATTCGAGCCAGAAGTATCGCGAGGGGGCAAGCCAACGTTGGGGGCTCACACAAAAATACTAATCGACATCCGCGCATGACGGCAAAGACCTTCCGCTCTTTATACCCAGCAAAGTGGCATTCGGTTAAACATAATTCCGCATTCCACCCTGGAGCGACACTGCCGGGAGTGCATGGCAGGGAAAACGCTTGTCAGCAAAGCTAGAAAGAGCGAACGCGAATTCAAAGAGATGAAAGACTGTGAGCAGCCAGAGCTCTGGAAACAAAGTGTCAAATGTCAGTGACACAGGGACACCAGGTGTCGCGAAGACAATCTGAGACACTAACAATGCGACTGGTAGGTATACATAATGACAGGGTCACTGAACATACTGTGAGAGAAATACATGGATCCAACTTGCAGATATGTTTGGTGTGTTACCATATTAACGCTTAGTTAACGTAATATAACTGACTAAAAATGGGCCGTCCGATATTAGCAGTCTGCCCGCTTGACCAGACAGGAACATGAGTGGCTCTGAGTGTTAACATCGTGCCCTGCAAGCAGACACCTACTTTGCAGCTTTTTCACCCCAAAAGCATATCCTTGCGTTGATCGATGTAGAAAACGGTGCGTTGTAGAGACTCCATGCATACCCGCTTGTCCCGGGCCAATAACATCTGAAATGAAGCAAATGATCATTGACATAGGAGACAATGCAATACGTCCAATCAATTTCACGAGCTTTTGTTTGGGCATGTTTCTCCCCGAAAAGGCTATTAAACAAACACCAATCAGACATAACGTTCTACTATATTGGACCCCACAAAAGTGGGTCGTTATTAACGCATTACGTCAGCCACGTCCCCACGGAGAAATGGATCGGTGACCTGAAGCCCAGAGCAGCAGCTCGTTCTGTCAAAAGTCAGCATATATGGAATGTGATCCTGGGTCACTGTGCTGGATGCCCCAAACCTCCTCACAGACAAGTCGTACCCATACCACATAATACCGCATAGGAAGAGATTACACTCTGCTGCACATTTTTACATGATACGCGCCACGTTGCCTTGAAGGCAGCATTGGTCAGGCAACATCAAATATTTGTCGGCTTAAGGCGCGTCAACCACCCTGGTTATTTGCGGCCGTGTGATCGTCAGTGCTCTTGTCATACCTTTTCCTTTGAATGGTCCGCAGAGCTGACCTAGGTGGTCGGAGCCAACATATGCTTGCCTTGCAGCATCCGCAGGACAGGTGGCAGGTAGTGGTACTCTTCCGATGAGTTTACCCATCGATGTTGACAACGCAGAGCAAATGCAATGGCCGCTGTGAATATAAACGCGAAATGAGTATTACGTGGATACTATATGATGGTTTATCTGGACATTATAGAAACGTGCATTGCCTAAAAACCTCGTTTTTCACCGGTGTCTGTCCTTGAAGGGTACCGTATGGTGCTAAATTTGCACGGATAGGAAAACAATAATTCCATAAGCACAGTAAAGTATCATTTCAGCAAGGTTTCGATCTTCCCGTCGCTAGCAGTCATGATCGTTTTTCCGCCCACTGAGCTGGTCAATGGCTAGTTGGTATTCGTGCTTCAGAATTATCGTCCACGTCATCGTGCAAGATATTACAGAAGTTCGATCAGGCGTGGCATGTTATCTAACACCAAACTTGAGGGATCAATAGTGCACTTCAATCATGAAAAACAAGGACATAGCTTCGTAGGCATTATATTTGCTGCAATTACCACCTAATTTTCGTAAACATACTTATTCACTATATAAGTTGTCGGCGAAGTTTTTGGTCACATCGAACAGCTATTTCTCAGCTGCATAGAGTAAAACTGCCGAAACGCAGTCACGTTGGCTGCCGTAGGTAACCATACTTTTCAGGATGTTGGAACAAGCGTCTTGACGAGAACATTGGCCTGTGATGGGAAGAGTTTAGGGTAATGACATCAGTACAAAGAAGGTGACGACCATAGATCGTCTCGGAATCTAGATGTCTTCAAATTGAAGGGGCCCTCTGGTATTTGTCTTGTCCCAGTATCTGATACATCATGAAAAGCCATAAGGCACTGAAAACCGCCAAACGGGTGCGTTAAAGGAAATGGCTTAACCACCTTTTCAGCGTGCTCATGATTACGATTGTCGAAGTAAACCATGACGGTGTCGGAAACAAAAGTCCTCTAAGTTGAAAAGTGACAATATTTCCGCATCTGGGGTTAACACGCGCCCTCAAAGCAAAACCTTATTCCGCAGTATCCATATGGCCTTACGCTTTCTTTAGTTCTAAATCCGCACTTCGGGCAAACGAATTTACACTTGTTCCAACTAGTACAAGGTGAGAGAGCGCTCTTTTCTCACCGGCTGGATATTGACTCGGCTGGTCTATAAACGACACAACAGCGATGCGCACGCGCACGCGCCTAGATTAACGCTGCAAGCCTCGGCCCGCCCGGGGACGAGTCAGTTGATGGTCCGCCAGATGACCTGACGGGTCAGCTGACCTTATTGTTGCCTTGCAATATCAAAACCCACGACTCCGGTTTAGTTTTTGCCCCAAAATAACACAAGTAATACTTTCACGGCAGGCTGACTGCTCACCTTTGCAGAATGAAGGCAGTTACGTTTTTGGCCAGCTTTGAACGCCGGCAGGCACAGATGCATTCGTTAAGCGTATCTGCCTTGGTCCCTGAGTCTACCCAACCGGTTTCGTTGGCTGTGCCGGTGAAACATTCTCCAAATAGTGATGGCCGTACTGAAAAGTAAATACGAATTAAAACAGACATAGGTGCTGACTGAGTATCCAAACCCTCATCTCCATGTGCAGTCCAGTAAGGTGCGATTTTATGCCCAAAAAGCTCCCTGTTTAGGACAGAACTGACACTAAATGCAACTTAATTAGTCGCACACGAACATTCTCGCTCGTTAAAATTGCTCAATGCTGTCGGCATGTGTATTGGTATATTGGCATCAAAGCCACCTAATTCGTGGGGAAGCTGAGACGTGCTTCAGCGAAGCTGACCACGCGCTATGAGTCATGACGTCACCGGTTCTCACAGTCAACCATGGCGGGAAGAATTAGGGTTCGCTATTCCATCAATCAGCCTTTTTACGACCACGCGGTGACAGCAACTGAAGGTGGAAAATTTGGTATAGCTGATGATGAACGTAAGAATACAAAGTAATCGCACCGCCGGCGCTTCAAAACCAAGCTTGAAGGGACTGTCCGGCATCCGTATGTGGTTTTCAACTGAAATAGCCATGTTAAATATCATTCAGTGCGGTTCAGAGCTCTGTTCTTCTTAAAGCCTAGAACCGTATAGTTTCTGAGCTACACGCCCGCCGAGATATGCAGACTCTTGCAAGGCCATTCGGGCATGCATGACGTCATAGCGACGTCATTCATATCCTGTCTCGCCACTGGTCACGTATCGTTCAAACTCTTACTCAGGCGCGCGGGCGGCGCTTTGGCAAGAGGGCCACGGGGTTGGCAAAAGGCCCCTGGTAGTAAAAGGGCCCCCAGAAAAGTTTCCGGATATGACCCATGTGTTCATGATGGCATGTGCTTATCTGATATCATACATATATATATATATATATATATATATATATATATATATATATATATATACATATATATATATATATGGCCTCGCCCGCTTCTCACCCTGGCAGGGAGGACGGGCATCGCGGGAAATGAACCCCGCACCTCTTGTTTCCCAGACGCGCGGTGGTTAACATAGGCGCGTTAACCACCACACCATCGGCGCCCGACGCTCAGACTCAAACCTTGTCGTGTAATTTATTTCGCTGGTCGATTTTGCAAATGACTGAACATTCTCAAGCAAACATGGGAGAGCCTTGTGCGTTTTCGAACTCATTTCGGCCCACTGCATTCAACGCTAATGAGACCCCTTATTTCCTGGAAAGGGATCCCATTGAGTAGCACACTGCAAAGCACATTACCGTTCCCGGTCAAGGACGCAACGGTCATTCCATTCCGCCGCAGTGTGTCTTTCGGCCATCATTCTGGGGACAACGGGCAGGATCCCCTGGCCGACCCAGAGGCCCTTAGAGGGATACATTACGTCACATTACTCTTCTCCCAGACGCGGGAGGCCTTCTGACCCGCCCAGTTGACCCCAGATCGACGCAGGAGCCCGCGTTGGCGCAGCAACGTCTCTGGTCACCGCAGGTGGTCAAATAATCGGCGCATAGACTCCACTTCGGCTTAACAGGCCCGTGCTGGAAATTGGGTTGGAGGGCCCACCGCTCGGCACGGGGGGCCCTGAATGGCGTAGGGCCCTTTCATTGCTGTAATGTGGGCACCCAACACCAGTTTTCGTGTTTCCTTTCATTGTCAACAGGCCCTGACCAATGCGAGAGGCCCTCTGTCATTCGGGCTCCCGTCCCCGTCCCTGTTGAGCAAATCTTACCCCGACCGATTCATGGACCCTTGTTGACGTCATAAGCTGTTAGGTACTGTGGGCCCCTGAACAATACAGGGGCCCGACCAATGTAAACAGCGGGCCCGGCCTTGTCCCTGCCTGGGAAACGGGCCCCACAGCTCAGACCAACATGAAGCCAACAATTCGTTGTTGGTGATCTCTGGCCGGCATAAAGGAACGCTCTGTCTCAGGGGTCCATATCGGTGCAAGAGGTCCTCTTACTGACATCTGAGATCATGGCACCGCGGGCGGGGTTCCTGAACGTGACCCGCAGTCTGCCATTCGGACCATTTAGCCTTCCAATCGGACCCTTGATCATTGGTCTCGAGAGACCCTTCGGCCCCTCTCCGGACCCCGTCAAACACCTCTCCGACTCCCGGCCACTTGTCGCCAAGGGACCCCTGTTAGGCACTGTGGCCCCTGGCCGACACAACAGTCTCTCACTGTATCAGGGACCCCATACATTGCAAATCGCGGGCCCCAGCCTCTTTCCTGCTTGAGAGATGGGTATTAAGGCTTAGACGGACATGAAGCCGGTTGTTCCGTGTTCGTGGTCTCTAACCGACTTAGACGCCCAACTTGTCTCAGGGTGTCATGGTGTCTTGTCTTGTCTTGTCCCAACTTGTCAAGCGATGCAAGAGGACCTCTGACTGAAATTTCAGGTCACGACCCTACGGGCCACGATTCTTTACGAGACCTACAGCGGGTCATCCGGGGTCTTATACATCCAACTGGGTCTTTAATCGTCGGTTCTGGTGAGCCGCTCCGGGCCCTCTTCGGGGCTCATCGAACACTTTCCTAGGTCGGGCGGGGTCCTTGCGAGCGCAGGACTCTATGTTAGGTGCTGTGGGCCCCTGGCAGATACAAGGTCCCCGACCAGAGTAGATCACTGGCCGGCCTTTTTTCGCTTCTTGGATGGGGGGCCCTCGGGCCCATACCGACACGGGGTCGACTACGCGATACTGGTGATGCCTGGCCGACATATATGGCCATACCAACTCAGGGGTCCCCGATCGGCGCAAAGGACCCTCTGAATGTCATTTGAGCGCCCGTTCCCGCAAGCTGGGCCCCTACATAAGAGTCCGACTAGCCCCTCGTGCCCTTGGATCCTCCAATCGAGCCCTTGATCGTCGGACCCGGCGGGCCCTCTAGGCTCTTCGGGCCTTCTCAGGCACTACCTCTGGCCGACTCGGACCCCTTGCCAACACAGGGCCCCGTTAGTGGCTATAAGGCCCTGACAGACGCTGGGGCCCCGAGCAATGTAAATCGTTTTCTCCGGTTTTGTTCCTGCCTGGGAAATGAGCCCTCAGGCCAATGCCACCACGGAGGCGACTTCGCATCACTGGTGGTGTCTAACCGACATACAGGCCCTTATGGCCTCATGGGGCCTCTAACCAACATACAGGGCTCTCTGGCTGGCATCGGAGTGCCCAGCCCTACGGGCCGGGGCTCTTGAATGCGGCCTTTGGCATGACATTCTGACCCTTAGTCGTTGGTTCCGAGGGCCCTTCGGGCCCCTCAGAACTTAAGGAGGGGGAGGGGCCTGCTCCCTGTTTTCCCTTGCTTGCGCTATTGTTCTCGATTAATAAAGAGCTAGCCGCGCGAACTATAATCTTGAAACACGATCGTGCTATGCAATGTGAGAAATCGGACATTTTTCCAGTTATTACGGGAATGGAACTTGTAATGGAATAACTTACAAGTAACGCCATAACGGAGTGTGCAAATGCAAGGAAACTCCCAAAACTCGCGGGTGAATACGCAAGAACACCACTAGAAGGAGCCAAAACACGAGCCAGTAACGATAGTTGGCTCAGCAAACACTTCCGGCACCATACTGAGATCTTTCGGCGAGTTTGAAGTGAGTGCAAGGATGACAATTTCATGGGCTGATTGGCAGCACCTCAACGTGGTGCAAACGTTCTATAACAATATAAAATGGTCACCTATTGAGGGGCATAGTGACTTCATGAAGAAATTGTATTGTCTCGCGCGGTCTTTTCTACTTAAAGGCACATTAACATATATATATATATATATATATATATATATATATATAAGTCAACTTATTTCATGATCCTGTCGCTTGTCTCTTAAATGCAGAACACTCGTATCAAAGCGAATGTTTCACATTTGAAGATGAGGCACGCATCAGATGTCATAAAAACAAGCTCACTTATAACTATTGGTATAATCTTTAAGCGGAAAAGACTGCTCTGGACAGCAAAATCCTCTGTTTAGTAAATATGCTCCTCAATGCAGCATGGTTTGATTTCTTCATCGAACCGCGTCCAATATTGATTGGGAGTCAGTTGACTGTCGCTATATCTGGAAACCGCGCTCACGAACGCCAGATATGAACACTTCGGCAATTGCTTTTTTGGCCTCGTTCACCGCATGGTTTATGGAATGACAGGATTTGAATGACATTATTATGACGTCTTGAATGCCAAGGTGACTTTGAAATACTCTCCCCGAAATACCTTTCCTCATTTTCGCGAGCGTGTAGCTTAGAAACTAGGGAGGCTTAAGTCTCAAGAAGGGCAGGATCGCGACCAGCACCGAAAGGTTTTCAAGATGGCCATTTCAGTTCAAAATTGCATACATAAATGCGGAACAGTTTTGATATAACCGGTGCTAAGGTTTCATCAGAATATGTTTTTTAAGACATGTTCTAAAGTGAGGACATTTCCTTTAAGACGGTAGGTGGTTGGAAAGTAATCCGTCGCTTTGCGGAGTGGTGAGCGTCCGAACTATGCGGATGAAGCTTTTGCCCGCGTGTGAATCTGGATCATAGTTGTATCATCAATAAGGTGATAAGTCCAGAACGTGCCACTAAAAAATGTATCTACTATGACAAGAGACAATGATTTAGGTCGCCACTCCCCTTCTATCGAGCACCAATGGCCATATCAGCGCTCCGGGAACATGGCGCAAACGGAATTGGAACCCGGTCCTCCACGTGGGAGTCAAAGGCGTTAACCATTCGGCCATGACACCCTCAGAGGAGTCTTCTTGATTGCTTTTAGTTAACAAGGGCAAACAACTACATTTGACGGCAAAATAACAGGCACTCACTGTAGAAAATGTGACCTGCGCTGGTCTCGTTGGTTTGGCGCCAGTCGTCGTTCCTCCGAGCCGTGTTCGCATTGCAGTCACGGAAAAGCATGTCATGCTCTTTCGCTGAGACATCAACGTCATGTTATATTTTGGGACACTTTCGAGGAGTCCTGCATCAAACTAATGTGCTCTGTTGTTAGCCCACTTTGATGCAAACGGCTTGCTAGCATCCGAAGCATGTTTGCAGGTATTGAAAAACTTTCTGGTAGCTTCCCAAATTTGGACAGATTCTTACCTTCCTTAGATCGTTTCGATTTCTTTCATTTCATGCAATAAACGTGGGAAACCATTCTAATAGTCCAACAGATCTGTAGAAAACTGCGCGAAGGCACTCACGTTGAGCATATATGGAGGGATACATGTTTGTATGTGCGCAAAACTGCAAGTGTGCATGTATGTGCCCAGAAACCAAATGTCTAGGTATTCGCATGTGCGACGTAAAAGTTATGCATGCATCGCATACATTAAGGAGTTTGCAAACCACGATTGTGCATACCTGCTTTAAGGCCGCAAATTGTAGTTATGTTTTCGCTTGCCTTTCGCGCTGACGGTGACATCTCATACAGCCGAAAAAGGACACTGGTTGTTATGTATCCTTTCCCTTTGACTGTAAGGCGTAAAAGCTTATGTCAGTACACATACATTTCTAGTTATGTATTATACATACATTACACATACGTTCATGCAACATCAACTGTTAATGCGCAATCCATTACCGCACCGAGAAGCCGATACTTGAGACTATGACTATAAAAGGCACCATAGCCATAAGTGCCACGACGCATCTTAGAATGGGCAAAAGAGCTGACACGGAACGGCGCCATTGGGGCGTCACTCGGTGTGGCCGACTACGCGCCGCCACCGCCGCCGATGACTGCCGGAGGTGCACGCTATTTGTGCTGTCCTGTTGTTGGCCTCTTTGCATATATATCACGTGACTTATGATATTGTTCTTTATTGGTGTATCAAAAGTGTCTTAGAAGCCAGAGGCACAGGGTCGATTCTCCGCGGTGTCCACCCTTTTTCCAAGGGTGAGGGGCGGGCGATGACATACAGTGTCAGCAGCTGAAGGCCTCATAAAACCCCGTCAGCAATGCACCAACAAAAAGGCCACCGGTAACACTACCTAAAGCGCGCACCAACACAAAACTTTGTGGCCAGTTTTCCACCGTCAATATTTCATGGAACGTTGGTTATCACAAATGCAGTGAACGACCTTATAATTTAAATGAAATTAGCATCGTGAACAGTACGCACAAAATATGACTCAACTCCTATTTTTTCCGGCATGGGCACGGCTACCAGGGAGGGGGAGCCAAGAACACGCCCCTTCCTTTATGGGACGGTTATATGTCCAGATTATGGAAACGCTAAGGGAAAGACCGTCCAAGTTAGGATATAACTGTTTTCGAATGCTCTAGATAACAGGGACAGCTTAATCAAATGAGAAGAAAAACACTAAGTTAGCAAAAGGTGAATTCTCACCCCGTAATGTTGCACGTTTCAGAAAGCCGTCTTCATTATGCGTGTCTTCAGTATGCTTGCCGGAGAGGGTTCTTGTTCGTTTAGTTTCCACTTCTCTTCTATCTGTGGAAAGAAAAAAAAAACGTGTCGGTGGCGTTTTGGGTCTTTGAGCACAAGAGCTCATTGCTTCGAGTTTTCCGTTTTGTGTTTCACAAACGTGTTACTTTGGCCAACACAGCGACTCCGCCAAAGATTACGCTTTGCGACATGTTCCTCAAAGCAAAAAGTTTATCTTGGTAGTTTTAGATCAAAGACCCCCACTGGCCTTCATACCGGACCCAAGTTCAATGGAAATATCGTGATCATTTATTCAATTGTCTAATTGCCTAAGCATCCATCTCAAAGATGTATGTTTCGCCTAACACTACGCTGTCGCATCAGAGTAAACGATTCCCTCGGAATCGCCTTCGCTGACAGCCGTGACCTAACTTTGACATGTGATAGGACAGCGACCTTAAAAGGTGCATCTAAATTATGTTGCCAAAAGACCGGCTGTTTAGTTTTTATAGTTACGCAATTTTCAACGCGGCTACGCTGTGCCGTTTACAAGTTATTCTGGAAAGAAACATCGGGGGCGTCAAACTGACCCGCCGCCCGGGTGCGCGTTGATAGTGATGCACTTACGTTGGCAATATTCATCCATTCGAACTTGACTCAATATATCCAGAATCGAAGCGATATATACCAGAACACTTTATTTCTTCATCCATTCGAACTTGACTCAATATATCCAGAATCGAAGCGATATATACCAGAACACTTTATTTCTCACGGGATTTCAGCCACTTGATTTGGTAGCACTGCAGAAAACACCGTATCTTACCTCACCTTGCACTTTTCAGTATTTAGAAAGAGACAAGCTTTCGGACCCCGTTCGCGCCTAGCTCATATGTGGTTAATAACCGGGCTTGGTCTTGGATTGAAATATGGTACATTTTGCAGAGAAGTGATGATTCAACCTGAACGTGAAGAAGCGAAGGGACTTAGACAGAACCAGGGCAATACCGAACACTGATTATTCCAAAGTTTCGTCAAGGAGGCATCAAAATATACTATAAATATATCAGCATCGAGGTTAAGATGAAATTTGTTATTGGGTACCAAAAGTTGACAGTGGTGAGCTAGCGGCATTTTTTGGTGTAGCTGTGCGAACCGCGTAATTGTAATCGCGTAATCTTATCAGTCGTGAAGCGCTTGAAGTTGGGCGGGGTAGTGTACGGCTAGGGGCTGTCGTGTCGTATTGTTGTACAGGAATTCACATGCACCTGGTTAAGTTAAGTTATCTTGGTCTGCGCCCCTACACATTATGCGTCAGTTAACACATTACGGCTTCATGTAAGAATTCTGCAGCATAATGGATCACATTATGACAGTTCCTGCGCGCTGATTCTGCTGCGAACAGCCTGGCTAAGGCTACCGGTTCCTGAGTGCTGCATGGTAAGTGGCTGGTCAGCATGTTCTAAGGTTCATCCATGCTGGAGTTGAGAAAATTGTTGTTTGTCAATAATATATTTAAAGGACTGCAACGGCATACACTTTTGATCCGGAATTTGAAAAAAATAAAGGCGGAGGCTTCACATGTTTGTACTTTTTATGCACTTATACCCTCAAGATTTAGAAAGCCGTGGACCCGAAAAAATTTCAACATGGGCATTTCAACATGTCATTTTAACATGGGCCTATGTTTCCTAGTCATGGAATGTGTGCCGTTGCTGCCGTATTTTATCCTAGACTGATACCCATACAAAACTACCGTCCAGTGAAAACTGTTCCGGTCGTTGATCGCGCACACGCTGTGGACATATTTGTGGACGCTGGACGAATTCCGCGGCTTAAAGAGTTTCCAGTGGTGCTCTCGAGTAGCCCCCAATGCGGATGAAGGCACGAAGTCGTCAGGATTCAAGTCTATCCCGAATGAAGGAGCTGGTACGTGGCCATTATATCTTCATCACATCTTCGGTAATGCACAGTAGCTCAAACTGTTGTTTTCGTTGTGTACATATATATATATATATATATATATATATATATACATATATACATATATATATATATATGTATATATATAAATGGTTTATCTCTGGTAATTGCCACCATTTTCGTCGTGCGCCGTTGCACCCGCTCAGCAAGCTTTTGGTCCGTACGGTTAAACAGTCCCCATACAAGATCACCGTACTCCACGTGCGGTCCTACGAGGGCCTTGCACAGCAAAGGTAGTTTTTTCACGTCATTGTAATATAAGCTCTTCAAAGTATAGATACAAACTAAAAAAATGGCAGCTTCAAAGGGCAATAACATGACGAGTTGTACGTTTTGGTATGTGTCTTGAACTGAACTTGACCCCATTTTTGGCAAATAACAAAGTCACCCAGTCTGAGATTCAGTTTGCTGCAGTAATACCACATGGGTATCACCGGCGTATGCTTCCCACTCCCTATAATGATGTGAATCAACAACCTTGCACGAAAGCCATGCGCTATTGGTACCAGTACACGAACAAGACAATTTCGAGTACTCCTAGCTCCTTCATTCTGCTCTATGTGACAAATGCTGCGAACAAATAGCGTTTTACCTTACATCCATCGCCAGCGAGTTCACATCAGCCGACGCATAAATCTGCGCTGCAAGTGGCGCTTGATTAAGCGAGGAGGGTAGAAATGCTTTCAGCTGATTGCTTTGTGATGTCACAAAACAAAACAAAAGGACATGCCAAACTGTTAACACTTAGAATTGAACCAAACGGCGAGTGCCGCCGGACGCGATCGGTAGAAATCGGATGGGACGGAAAGGGATCAGATGGGACGTGGTGGCAGCGGATCGAGTGTGATGATCTCTCTCTCTCTCTCTCTCTCTCTCTCTCTCTCTCTCTCTCTCCTCTCTCTCTCTCTCTCTCTCTCTCTCTCTCTCTCTCTCTCTCTCTCTCTCTCTCATGAGCCCAGACGGGACCGGGCGAAATTGGAGGAGACCGGTCTGGACCGGACGAGGCGGCACGGGAGCCGCACGAAACCTGACGCGTTGGGGCCGGACGGGACGGGACCAGATGACATCGAACGGACTGACAGAACGAGAAAGGACGGGACAAGACTGGATGGAATCGAATGTGACCAGACAAAACCAGGCAGGACCGGGTGGGACCACACAGTTTGGAGTGGGACTGAATGGAACCAAACAAGGCCAGATGGGCTATATGGGACCATACGAGACCGGATGTGATAAGACCGAGCCCGCCTGGTATTGGTCGGTCCCGTCCATTTCCGACCTGTTTAGTCCTCTTGCTATTGGTTACGTTTCATGCCGTGCAATCACATCTTCGCGCCAGGTTATATTTGGCCCCGCCAGGCTTTGACCAGTCCATCCAGACCCATCCGGTTCCACCCGGTCTCGTCTGAACCCATCACGTTCCACAATGTTCCTTCTGGTCCCGTTCGGTAGCGTCTGGCTCCATTCGGTCACGTCCGCTGCCTCCCAATGCCACCTGATCCCACAGCTAGCAGGTCGGAAGAGTCTTGTTCCCCACCTCTTCTGTTCCGTACGGCCACGTTCGTGGAACGCTGGGTACCGTAGACCTAGAGGTATGAGACACACACAGACGCAAGAATTTCAAACCCTGTATCTTGCGTTCGCGTTTCTTCGATCGCGGATGCCGTTGGTGGGTTAAGCTGTTGCTTAAAAGGTAATGATTATCCAAGGCATCTAAAGAACGTCTTGGTAAGTTAGAACATAGCATTCTATCGGTGTCCGTCCCATTTAAGGCGCTCTTACAACGGTCAGTGTGCATGCTTACTTTTACAACGTCTCATGTCAATCTGGCCACACTTTTAACGCGATATGTAACCAGGGCTGTGTTGTTTCCCTGAAACAGGATCAGAAGCATTGAAGGAGAAAATGACCAACAAGTGCATGTGTGGGTATGTGTGTTTCCGTGTGTGCGTGTTTTCGTGTATGTGCGTGCGTGCGTGCATGCGTGCGTGCGTGCGTGCGTGCGTGCGTGCGTGTGTGCATGCGTGCGTGCGTGCGTGCGTGCGTGCGTCCACGCAACTAACTACAAAATTTCCCGGCATAGAGCTCAAAAGACATTCTCAATACGCGTGTGGTGGTCAAATGGACCACCCCTCGAAGCCTTTTCCAGAATGCTTTCAGAAAGACACGGCGTAGCTGCGTCGAAGTTTGCATACTGTAAATAATTGAACAGTGGATCGTTTGGATCAAAGATTCAGACACCTCGTAACGTCGCTGACCTACAGCGAGTCGAAATCCGGCTATGGATTCGGCATAGTCAATTTCTAGGAAATCGATCAATCTGATGAAACAACGAAGTGTTAGACGAAATAATACACCTTTTAGATGCTTTCTTAGGCAACACAACAATTGAATGAGCGAACTCCACTGACCTGAGGTCAGTATAAAGGTCAGACCAGGGTCAAAACCAACCTGTTCTATTACTCTAGGGCCTGCTGTATGAGATAGCTTTTGGTGCTCATTTCGGATTAATGGATAACAAGAACTGCATTATACATCTTCCATGGACTTCTTAGAGGTCGGAATGGGTCACTGACTTGAAATGATATGGGTCAAACTATTTTTAGGAACATGCTGCCAAGCGTCATCTTTATCGCTTATTCAAATGCAAAACTGAAGGCAGTCCTGTATGATTATCGTTGACATGATCTTCAAGGGGTCAGACAAGGTCACTGATCTTAAATCTGCATGTGACCTTTTGCTTAGAACAGGTGTCTAGGTTTTAGGACACATTGGAGGCCAACCTAGAAATTGATTTCGTTTGACCTTATCTGACCCGGAGGTCATAAGCTAGGAGCCTTAAACGTTGACCCAAGTGAGTTCATAACCAGGATAACGCACCCTGTGAGCAAGTGTCTGTATCTCTCTTAGTTTCTGAGATCTCAAGGGGTCATAATGACCCCCCATCTGTGCGATGGGTATCCAACCGACCACCCGGGCGCGTGTTAAAACGTTCCCACGGGTGAACGGCGACCAATAAGCACATTGGGCGTTTGCGGGCATCTTATCGCGGGTGACATCCTTCATTTTTAAGAGAAATTCGAACTTTGCTTGCGGTGTCACTTATCCCATCGCGAGTGGTTCACTTTTCTCCGACCCGCACGACCTCCAGGTATCTTACCTTGAGAACCTAGATTGGCGATGTTCTTCAGCTCTTCAAACTTGATATCTCCATGGAGTTTCTCGACCTTTTCCTTCATCTTTGATCCTACAAAGAGTAAGATGTTCGAATAAAGGAAGCTGCACGGATACCGTACGTAAAGCGATGACGTCAGAGCATGGGCAGTAATGAGCACGAGCAATGAGCAGAGCATGGGCAGTAATAACTATTCACGTTTCAATGTCACTTTTCCTCTGCTGAAAATAGGCTCAGAACATTAACGCTTTGGCTACGGTGACGTCAGGGTGAAATCTTAGAAAAGGGTATGACTGTGAGTTGCAGAGAGCAGTGGCGTGGGAGCTAAGTTCGAGTTGAGGGGGTCGCAACCCCTTAAAAAGGGTATGACTGTGGGTTGCAGGGAACAGTGGCCCGGGAGCTATGTTCGAGTTGAGGGGGGTGCAACCCCTCAAGTGCCAAAATAGGCTCTCCGATATTAGATAGTGAGTTCCTGACAAGTAGGAATAGGCCCTTTAGGTCACTAATGGACCCTCGTCAGAATGGCCTCCCAGTGCATAGGCGCAGGAAGCCTCTAAAAGTCTGAGATACCAGGCTCAGGGTGTGCTTAAGAATTTTTGCGGGGAAGCAAGCCCGGTGACTAGAGGGGGAGGAGGGCGATCACAGCTGAAGGACATTGTGCGCTCTTTATTTACGTCATAAGTTTTGGAAATAGGTCATTGTCACGCTCACCACGCTAAATGTACATCTACAGCTGTTTCCCACTGGTGTACAATGATTTGATTCATCAGTGTCATTTGGGAAATAAGGCTACCCGGCTTCCTGAGATTATTCGTCAATTTCAACGTTATTTTCCTGGGGAGACGAAATTCCACGAGCAGGTGGATATTCTGGGTAACTGGGGAGGCGTCTGTCTTCACAAGGTAAATGTCAAAATACCGCCTGGGCATAGGCTGGTCAGAGTTTTGCATGCTGGTCAGCGAGTCGTAATACACCGGAATTTTCGTGTGCCTAGATTTCGCCAGCTGCTTTTTCAGAGATGACATTTGTCGCAGCATTCTTGGCGGAAAAAAATTCGGAAGCTTCAAATACCCGCTGCCAAAAATGAGGTGGCAAAGAAACAGAGCTTCTGCTGTAAAAACGAATCACAAAATGAGCGACATTGTTTCGGATAATCCTTACCTGAGCCCTGCTCCTGTCCGCCATCGGTGCCCCCCCCCCCCCCTTGGATGTAGATTACAGATCAAGATGGGGTCCAGAATTTGTACTGGCATTACGAACCCGTGTTTGTCTCGCATTGTTCAACGTTCAGCCAGAATCGATCACTGAGAAACATTTATGTAACACGGTTTGATGCATGCGCGCTCGCCAAGTTAGCAACAACCCTGGCGCCCGACGTTGCAGTCTCCATAGGCCGCACAGCGTCGGTCTCAAGGCTGACACTAAGTGGCGGCCAACAGGCAGTGCGAAAATGATGACACATCTGGGAGAGTACTTTTGTAGGCTTTTGGACAGCAATTCGTATGTTTAGAAAGTAGTTCCGAATATAAATCACCAGTGTGTTTTTTGTGATTGGCAGGAAGGACAAATTAGCATTTACAGCACCGCGAAATGTTGCTGGAATCTGATATTGGGACTGGAAGATTAAGGGTAGAATCGCTATTTTTCGTGCTGCTGTAGCTGTTAACTTGGCCAGAGGACATCCTCAAGGCCATTTTTAAAACATGCTTCATTCTAATATTCAAATGCTTCAAATTTATTTTGAAAGACTATCGGAAGCATAGTTCAAGCCGGCCATTCTCCTGCGCCCGCCACTCGACGCCTGGCATTACTTGCAGCGACCAACGCCGCTCGGTTTTGCTTTAAGCTTGTGTACGGAGAAGGAAACCAACGCTCGGAATTGCAGTCTCCATGGGCCTCACGGCGTCGGTCCCGTAGCCAACACTCGGTGGGCGTGAACGGGCGGCAAAAACGACCATGTGTAGCAGACTGGTACTTTGAAACGCGTTATACCATAAATTCGTATACGTTCAGATGGTATTTCCGCGTAGATTTCGCTTGTGCAATTTTTAAGATTGATGTGCGGAACAGATAAACATGAAAAGCATCACGAAATCATGACGCAATGGCGTACTCGCGATCACTCTTGTTGCCGTAACTGATAATTTCATTCAGAGAATCAACCTCGAAATCGCGCTATCACAAAATCGCAAATTAGGGTCTTTTAAATGCCCCGTTCGGATTAAGTAAAGGCTGTGGCGCTCCAAGATGGACATGTTGGTGACCCATCGCCGATATGTCAGTCTGGGGCCAACCTCGGATTTCACCAATCGGAAGTATATACATTGCGGTGCCCCCGGAAATTTTTGCCCCTTGGAATGAAGATTTTGACGCCCCTCGCCCAGGAGAACGATCCAAGATATAGTTTGGAGTGGGAAGCGTAACGTTGTTGCGCTCCTGGAATTTGATGGTCCATGAGAATTAAGGTTTGGGGCCCTTCGTGGTGCCCTTTGGAATTGGGTGACAAGCAAAAATGAAAGGTCCGATGCCCGGCATGATGGTTTAGCGTTCTTTTACTGAACGTGCCGATCGAGAATTTCATGAAGTGGAAGCGGCATGGAGATCGTGGTACCGGTGGGATTCGGTGGCTTCGAAAATAACGATTGAGGCACTTTGCGGTGCCTCTTGAATTTGATGCCCCTTGGAACTAAGCGCTATGGGTCTCCAAATGAAAGTTTTGGTATCTCTCCACGATTATATTTTCATGCCACGAAGGGACGTCAAGAAATTATTGGTGGTCCAAGGGGATGGGTAGGATTCTCCCCCCCCCCCTCTCTAGATCTACCCCTGTTTCTACTGCATTACCGATTACAAGCAGAACAATTGAACAACCAAGTTTCGACGGTCGTGGAGCATTGCCACCACACCATTTAGTGAAGTAGCTTCTGTGGCCTCAGCGGCCGGTGCTTCCGGGAGGACCCATGGCCAGCTACTCAAAATCGTTGCTCTCCCTCAGCCTCCTGGAATGGTCTCGAAACGCGCCATTCATGGTCTTGCACAGCATCCACTCAGACAGGGAGATGTCATGTGCTAATGGTGGTTGTATTTTTGCGGAAAATAGTCGGACTTTGAACTAGACCAGGATGAAAAATCGCTATATCATGTTTTTAGAAGTTGTGAGGCGTCAATGAAGAAACATTATTAAGATGATCATGCCCATCTGCTTCTCTGCGCTCATCCACAACATACGACCTGTTGAGCACGTGCACAAATTGAAAGATTGAGTGCCATCAATATAATCGTTTTTTTAGTACTACTAAGAGATTTTGAGGCGTTAATGGAGACACATTACTGAGATGATCACGCCCATCTGCTTCTCTGCGTTCATCCACAGCATACGCCCTCTTGAGCATGAGCACAACTCGAAAGATTGAGTACCGTCAATATAATCGACTTTTGACACTACTAAGTCGTTTAGCCAGTGCATTCTGGTTGTTAAATTGAAGGTCGATAACTCAACATAAGAACTTCGAGCCAATAAAGCCGAAAAAACAAACCGAAGGCCTGTTTTCTTATATCAAGTCAAAATTATGACCATAACCACAGAATTACGAGAAGAGGAAGAGGTGCGTATGGGAAATAGGATGGGTAAGGTTCACGGACTCTCACCCTCACTCCCAATGAAAACGCGAAGGTCCACCTCACCAAGGCTCTAAAAAAGACGAAACGGGCTCTTTGGTATAAGAGCAAACTCGGGTTTGCTATTTGTTATCTCATTCATCGTACATGACAGGATAAGATCTTATCATCTGCCACATTAAGCAATTGAGGTAGATGGCTGGTGAGCTAGGCAAAGTGGCATGCATGCTAAGTAAAAAAGCAAGCTAAATGCGAATTAAATCTGAAACGTGTGGTGTGGGGGGGGGGGGGGCAGTTAACAATACTGATTCACACACTGGAAAGCGGAGAGACAATAGTCCCTTCCGGCCCTCTGGTCCAATACCCATGCCATAGCGTTAAGATGGGCACCTCTTCAGGTCAAAATAGGACATAGGCAGTCCATGACGGGATCTCTACACGTTACAATGGACCCACGTTACGTCAGAACGGGACCTCTACGGGTTAGAATGGGTCCTCGCTGGACCGGAACAGCCTCTTTACAGGCCAGCATGGACCCTCCACAGACCAGAATGAAACCCACAGTCGGTAAAGGGCCCTCCACAGGCTAGGATGGGCCCGCCACAGGCCAGAAGGTACCTCCTCAGTCAATAACGGACCCTCCACTGGTCAGAACTGATCGTGTACAGACCAGAATTCGTCCTGGATAGGCCAGAATGCCCCCCCCCCCCCCCCCTACAGTAAATAATGGCTCCTCTACCGAACAGACCGGGCCCTCTAAGTCAATAATGGGCCCTCCACAAACCCGAATGGGTTTCTGTGCATGCCAGAATGAAGCCTCCACAGTCGGTAAAACACCTTCCACAGGTTAGAATTAATCCTGTATACGCCAAAATTATCTGGCCAAACTCAACATGCCACCCTCCACAGGCCAGAATTGCTACCTGACATTGTCGACTACATTTACCCGATGTTGCGGATAAGCTTTGACAAGACTTTTGATGCTTCCAGGAGTGACCTGACACTACTGTCATCTCCACGCTTCCACGTGGGTTTATGAAGGCATTGCAGAATCAGCCATTACGGCGCTGGTGCAGCAGCTGTGGCACATGACGGGTGGGATTTTGCCCTTGGCACTCTTCCATGTCGATGAACCAGAAGCCCAGCGGCGTGCACAAGCAGACGCTTTCCTCGAGAGCATGAGCTGAGTAATCCCCCACCGCGAGCCGCGATGATGCGCTCTGGCATTGGTTCTAGCAAGTCTAGGCTTCCAGCACTCGCCGACCTCTTAAGGGGCAGACCTCGCAAGTTCAGACCGCTAGTTTGGCACGGAGCGCCTGTGCATCGATTCGGCTTTTCTACCGCTAACGTCAAGCCGTGAGTCATAACGGTTTTCCAGACGGGCCTGGCGAACGTGCGTGGCATCAACGTCGGCAATGACCCAGCCGAAATCCCCCCCCCCAAAAAAAAGAAATAGGGGAATGGGCATTGAACATGACCGTCCCCGTTCCCGAGCGTCCCCGCTTTTCGTCTTAGCGGCGAAAAGCGGACGAGGACATAGACTGATTATGCCAGATCGAGCAGCACTTCTGGAATGTGCTCCAGGGAGCCTGCTGGCTCACTGCTGCAGCATGACCGACGAAAGCAGCCAGGTCTTCGCCTCCAGCAGTGCAAGCCTCGCACAGATCAGGACAAGGACTGTTAATGTGAATCGCTGCTTTTAATTGCCATTGTTCGGTTTATTGTTTTCCAAAATGATTTCGCGTTATTTGCAGAATGCAATGCTGAACTGACGTATTTGTTCACAAAACCGTTCTGGAAACGCTAAGTTCCTGAAAGTTCGCTTTTTCTGAAATGCAGCCTCCTTAGTTACACCTCTAAATCTCGATATAAATGTGCCAAAACTCGTGACACACTCCTTTGCACACGGTAACCAAAAATAGACCCAAGATATTGCACATTTTCACCTTATAGTGTGTTGTAATTTGATTCACCATAACACAGCAAACCACACCGTAAAATGACGACCATAGTTTCCTATACGAGAAGACGCGTGGTGCATCTTACCCAGTGCACCGGGGACCCACTTCGTTACCGGCTTGTCTTCAAGTTCCGCACGCTTCCCAGTATTAAATGCTGTCTGTATCCAGGTGAACTTGTGGGGCACGAAATCTGTAAATACAGCACGCTACAGGCGGTGCGTTTCGTACAAGCCATAACTTAAGTCGGCCGGCAACCATTCAGTGTGTGCATTGTTTTTCACATCGCGGATGATCTGTCCATCAGCTTTACGATTAGTTCAGTTATAATGGATGACAATTAATTTTCAAAGAAATCTGACTGAACGTTGTATACCCTTCATCTCAGTTTTCACTAACATGGTTTGATGCCAAAACTCAACGCCGTCATCATAGAACAGCAATATCGGTTCAGTGAAATGTTTTGTGCGCAGCAAAATACAATGGAGCACACGGCGAGAGCGCCAATTAGCTTACTTTGTACATGACCTTTGAAGAAACCACACCAACAACGATTTAAATATTAGCGCCATCCTGATTAGCAGGCGCACCACGGATCTTGCCGGAAGGAGCAAGCGAATAAAATGCGACCGATGACACCAATGTCTGAAGGCTGATGCCGGCGGCAGAAGAACATTTCCAGTCGTTGAAATATTATTTGATGTCAAGCTTAAAACACGGAGCATGCCCCCCCCCCCCCCTCCCCGCAAAAAATACTTGCGGTTAAGGTCGTCTAACCGGCATTTCCTGATATGTTAGCGGTCAGTAGTTGTTAGCATAAGGGCTGTGATCTTGTACTGCGTGAATAAAAAAGTGAACTGCCGGCCTCCTCTGAACTCATGAGTGACCTTATATTTCTATAATATATTATATAATGCAAAGTACGATGATCTCTGTCCCATTGAAGGTTTACTTTACGGCTTTCCGCTGCGATCCAACACGACCGCTGGCCACTCGCCGCCTGACGTGTCTCTTACTTCGTGTGCCCTCCTTCTTGCTCATCAACACGAACCCGCGGGCTGCTGGGTAGCCCTGGTCAGATTCGGGTTGTGAGGCGATCTTCCAGTCCAAGCCATCTTCCACTACGGCGCTGTCAGCTGTCCCGCATTCGCAGCCCGTCCTGCAAGGACCAGTCAAAGAAACATGGACTGCTACGCCGAAAACAGCACACAAGGACAAGTCAAAGGAACATCAACTGCTACGCCGAAAACAGCACACAAGGACAAGTCAAAGAAACACCAACTGCAACGCCGAAAACAGCACACAAGAACAAGTCAAAGGAACATGGACTGCTACGCCGAAAACAGCGCACAAGGACAAGTCAAAGAAGCATGGACTGCTACATCAAAAACAGCACACAAGGACAAGTCAAAGGAACATGAACTGTCACGCCGAAAACAGCACACAAGGACAAGTCAAAGGAACATGACCTGCTACGCCAAAAGCATCACGCAAGGACAAGTCAAAGGAATATGAACTGATACGCCAAACACAGCACACAAAGACAAGTCAGAGGAATATGGACTGCTACGACAAAAACAGCACACAAGGGCATGCCGAAGAAATATTAACTGCTACGCCAACAGCGGAACACAAGCAATGAGATGTGCTTGATCTGCTACTTACGCCAACATGCAACGCTTTTCGCAACGCAGTTGAACTAATGTCCTTTTCTTCCGGAGCGAGATACTCTTCGAAATAGTTGAGCTTGTGCCCACTTTCTTACGCATTTTCACATTTTAACCTGCCAGCACAACTAAAACGTGCGATAGACGAACGATTCGCCAGGAAAACCTTTTTTCTGATTTTCCTGGATTTAACCATGTGTTTATTGACAATGCGTCTTACGAGACACATCAGTCAGACACGCAAATGCTCAATGACTGCCAGGTACGAAACCTGTAGAGATTAGCAGTCCGAAGTGCCCGCAGACACCAGGTGCAAATGCATTGGACACATTTCACGACTATCCTAAACGAATTTGGGCCATCTGCGTTAAAGTGCCATCATGTGCGCATGCAAAATCTCTCCAAATATCATATCTGTGCGTGCGTGCGTGAGCGCACGTCTGTGTATCCTCTGTCGTGTGAGTGGACCAGAGACGCATCTTCTTCCCAAAATGTCCGCCCGCAGACCGAACCGCCTCGGTCAGTTGGGGATCAAACCCACAAAAGCCAGCTGAGTTATAATGCTGGCCTAGGGTGAGGGCTTGGCCGGCATATATTGTGTTAAATGCAAGTTGCTGTCATTCTTATTAATTTGTATTTTTTGTTGCAGTTGATGCACTTCCTTTTATTGGTTCAAAACCAAAGCTGCTACACTTAAGACGCATGCATAGTAAGCATAACATAGCGTGCCCCTGCCATCTAATGCAGATCATGTTGTGCCATATGCCAATAATGTTGCTAAAACAGCAGTGAGCAAAGCACCTGAACCTATGAATTTTCTTTGGTACCGCCGTGCAGCTTAAACGCTGTGATGTCAGTCTTCCACTGCAAATCAGAAAGGACTGGGAAGTTTAAATGGGCCATCACTAAGATGTGCATTATTTCAGTCTAGCTCCCCATCTCAGTAAACCACAGGTTAGGCTTTACAAAATTGCATGCTGTAAAGAAATGATGGATGTTTCAACTGCTCGGAAGTATGTTCAGTTTATTACAATGAAAACGGAAATAAAGCATATATATATATATATATATATATATATATATATATATTTATAGCTCCAGGAAAGTGGGGACATGAAACAATGCCAATCGAATTCGTCATTTTCACGATGTGCTTGACAACACCTGAATGCGTTGCAAAAGTTCTAATACGAATAATCCGGGCTGCTTAAATATCGTAGCCCTGGCGAAAATCGTATCGGTGTTTATCGTCCTGAATCTGGACGTGTCGAATCAATTTCTGAGTTATTTGCCTGTCAGCTCATTACTTCGTGTTATTGGAACAATGCCGCTATGGGATCGGCACCTGTTCTAGCGCTTGGAAGTAGTCAATCTATCCTCATTTTTCCATACAAATTGCATTGAGCGCCCATTAACTAGCCTCGAGAACAAAGAAGCACAAGTTTGTAAAGCGTCGTTAGATACACCTTTCGTTGCATGCCATTTAAAACCTGTGCTGTGCCTAGTCACACATTACATGTTTGCTTACACTCCGATGGACATCCATGTAGCGGTGCCCTTTTCAAAACACGCGCGCCAGCAATCCTCGATGAAAGGCATGTTGGGCTCCTTATTCCAGGTGATGCCTTTTGGTCTTCTGTTGGCCCAAAGCCAGTGTTTTGCAGCTGAAGAATTGTGAGCATGGAACAAAACGGCACAGGTTTATCCATTTCAACATTCAAAGCATGACGGTGCGCAACTGCACATGCCAAGGCTCTTTACATTCATAACAACTTCAGTGCCATCGAAACTCTTAGGATGATGACCGTCATCTTGCCAGAAGACATTGGTGTTCATTACATCTATTAATCGTCTTCACCTTTATTATAGACATAAAACATACATAGCAGAATGCCTGTGCATGTTTCAAGTAACATACGCGTGGCGCCAGTCTTCTTTATTTTGCCCCAGGTAATCACAGCCAGCACTGAGTAGGCTTCTACCCCATCCACGTGCTCGTTGCAGAACGACATTGGTAGAGGCCGAAAGCCAGGTCCGGCAGCTGTGGCGTTTCCGCATCTGCATCCGCCCCTATGAGCCAGAATGAAATCAAACGCATCGTTATCACCTCTCACAGAAAGCAACAAGAGTATTCAGAATTCACTACATGGTTGACATCCGCCTAATGCACAGAATATATTAATGAGCAGCTCATGGAAGCAACCAGCCTATTTCAGTTTTATTTTTATACTGCTGACAGGAGCAATGCCTAAATAATTGGACTCCCGCCCCGGTGGCTCAGTTGGTCAGAGCGCCTGCTTTCGGGTCCTGACACCCGTGGCGAAGTGGACTCAACTCGCTTTAGACGCTCGCTATTTGCCCTTCACAGGTATGGCCTGCGGTCGGTGGCAGCGGTCGCGCTAAAGGTCAGTTGACGTCACAGGGCAGCCCAGACCGTGCCGAGCATTGCGGCGCGTTTAACTTTCGCTACCACATTCTGCTGATGCCTGGAATTGCGCGATCGGATGGTAGGGGTCATGGCTCACACAACAAGCAATGCTTAGCGTGAGCTCCGCTTTCCCAGAAATTTCCTTCGATTCTTTTTTTGTTGTTGTTACAAATTTAATAGAATAAAAAACTCCATTTGATTCCATCCATTCAAAAGGTTCGAATCAAATCAAATTTTTAATCTTCAACACCAAAAAAAATGCTGGTATTACTCGAGTTGCCATCCTCATACTTCCTATATGAGAACCTGGAATGTCGACTGCCGCGAACTTCCTTCCAGGAAATATGTTTTACGTAGCCAGGATATCCAAATTCGCTTAGTTGCTACCTGTGCAGCCTCGAGCATTTTTCGGAATTCAAGATGGCGACCGCCGCCATATTGAATTTCATCCCTGAGTATCCAGTTTCAAAGCTTTTTTTCTCGATGGCTTGGAGGTTCGTGTGACACCAGTTTGGGTTTTTTCTATGGCAGGGAGTACATTTCTGCAATTATTTGTCATGCAAGAGCTCAAAACTAAGGTCAAATGAAATTCTAAAAGTTGAACTTTGTCATAAGTCACCAAAATTATTTGTATTGATCGATGTATGGCATTTGTCGTCTTTGCGTTCTCATTGCAAGGGTACCACTCACCAAAGCTGCATATGCTATATACTTTAATTTTGTAAAGATGTGCTCCATACCCCATGCATGCCCTATAAAACACGCTTTTCACGCGAATGGGTACGTGCAGTCGAGTAGCTATCGCGAACTTTTGGCGGAAATATTTTATGTAACTAGTTAGATGCAGCTAGAAGAGCAAAGTTTATCTGATTGTTACTTCCGCAACTTTGCACATTTCCCAGAATTCAAAATGGCCGCTACTACCATGTTGAATGCCGGTCCAGTTTCAAAGTTTACCTTGGCGACTTGGAGGGTCGTGTGACATTATTTAAGAGAGATTCTCGATGGCATGAAGCCAATTTTAGAGTCATTTTTAATGTATGCGGTCAACGTCAAGGCCAAATTGAAAGCAAAAGGCTTAAGGCCAAATTGAAAGCAGAAGACCAAACGTGATTAAAAGTAATCTGATATATGCCGTTTGTTGTCTTCTCGTACTGCTCATAAAGGTACAACTAGCAGCAGCAGTATTGCAAACCATAATAATATGGACTAATGTGTTATATACACGGCGTATGTGTGTATGAGACTGCAATGCATACATAGACATGTACTGTCGGCTGCAATGAACTTAAGTGTCCATTTGGAAACTCGTCGCTGCAAAGCGATACGCTTTGAATGTCAGGCGACTCTGCCAGGATGTGGTATCTTAGCTTACAAATCGGGCTCCTTTAGATTGATATCCGGGAGTAGAAACAATGAAGAAAGAGGTCTTTGCGCGCTCATTCGCGATTTTCCAAAAGTTCCTGAAGCCCCATCATAGTGACTTTGATTTAAAGCAAGACTGTCTGTGTCTAGGAAATAGTGTAAGGCGAAAGGCAGTAAGGCCAACGTGGCTGGGTACAGGTTAAACAGCATACAATTACAAATAAGCATAGTGATATCACGTCAGATCCTCTGGGGTTAGAGTGATTACCATACCCATTTTTTTCAGGTTTCAGCTTTTTCCAGTTCCAGGCCCTCCCGTTTGTCGTGCTGGTGATGCCGCCACCGAACGCTACGCTGTGCCCTGCCCTTGCCAGTGCTCTTGCTGTGTGCCTGAGCGTTACTAATTAAATTAAAAATGCATGGCAAAGCCAGACACAGCTGGACAACTGGCAAGCGATGCACGTTGTGAACTAAAGGGCAAGCTCTACGCAAGTGAACCGCGGCCCGGTAAACTTCATTACACCTTCCGTTACATGGGCATGCTTCCTTCCAATCGCAGGGATTTGCGAGGTTGGATCTGCAAGCTCTATCAGCTAAAATTCGGTATCATCGGTATAGTGATATTTATCGCGAATTTTCAGCCCTGTAGTTTCCTGCCTCGTGCCACGCCACACCTTGTCTTACTGGCACGGACATGCGCACAAGTTGGTCTGAATGTATGCTGGTCTTGATGAATGCAAGAATCCAAGGAAGCTGGATGGTTGCATCGCCGTGCTTACTTTCCAAAAGCAGCGAATTCTGTTTTAGCTGCATTGCAGGCGTCCAGGCAGTGCCGGAACAGCTTGACGGGGTGTTTCGACCAGCTCACTGGCTCCGTTGAGCAGCTCCATCCCCCTGGAACTGGAGAGCGATACAGTTCATCGGGATTTGCGGGCGTTGCCTGCTTTGCTTGCTGCTTCGCCTGCCTGCTTTGCATTTACACCGCACTGCATGCGAATGCTCATGCATTACACCATGCATTGCATCATGCATCTGCATGCATCGTAGAGTCCGCAAAGCGCTAACCTTTCGAGTTCTCTTAATTCTAAAAGATGTAAAAAAGCACGGACTTTTTTCATTGACTAAGTATTACCAGTGTTTTTAGGGCACGTGATCACTCCTAGAAGCCAACGAAATAAACAGACACCGCTTCGCATCCTTTTATTCATAATCTGAAATCAAACTTTCTTTGACAGGGTCTGGACGCACATACCATTAACGAACGCTTCTCTGTCGTGAAGCAGGAACCCTTCTCCGGGTGAAAGCGGCTTGCTGCTTTGAGCTTCCACCCATGTTTCAACGTCGACTTCAGGGTCATCCTCCTTGAGGCTTCCACAGGCGCAGGTCATCCTGGGTGCATCCGCCAGCAGTTAACCCGACATTGACCGGGCTCCTCAGCGGCACACCATTGGCTGGCGGGGATAGATTTCACCCCTCCCCTGTTTATCTCAAGAATGGCTGGACCGAATTCACAAAGTTAAATCGCAACCGATAGCACCGTAGCGTGCGGTCTCAAACCACGCAACAAACTTGATTTTAAGTTTGTATTAAGGTCATAGGCCAAGGTCAAATTCTGAAACAATGCCGCTTTGGAATATCTGCCCACTCCCACGACGTATTTCATTTAGAAGCGCATCTCATTGTGTGGATTTACTGCGCCTTGATCAAACTTGCTACATGGGAAGGTATTCAATGTTACGCGCGCCTCGTCAGGTACGGCCAAGGTCACGTGCCGTGCCAATTAGAGCGGCACCTTGGTGTTCATATCTGTTCTGGTCTCTTTATTTACGTGATATGTGAACCATCTTAACGTGAAGTGGGCGAGCCTTGACGCAATTATGGGTATAAGACAGGTGAGCATGAGCGGCTGCCTGTTCATAAATCATCCAAGATCAAAGAGATGCGTTTACTTTGGATGGCAATTGTGTCATAGAATTGGAAGTGCGAAAGCCATCGTCTACGGTCTGCCTGTGATACTCCCTGTGATATCCACCTATCAGGATATAGATCTTGATTGTTCTGTTCACGCTGAACAATGATAGACGCTAACCGTTTGAACACCTGGGGGTGCCGGTAAGGTAGTGGTTAAAGGGAGTGCTCCACATTTGAAGATATTGAATCAAGCAGGGAATACGTTAAAAATTATCACTCATAACTGTTATATACTTTTAAGTGGAAAAACTGCCCCAGACACCACAATTTCTCTATTTAGTAAATATGTTCCTCAATACGTGTTTGTTAGATTGCGTCATTATACCTTGTACAACGTTAATTAGGAGCCGATTGGCGGCCCTGCTTTCTGGAAATGGTGCTCACGAGCAGCAGATATGAACGACCCGACAATTTTATCTTTCTTGGTCTTGGTCGACAAATAGATAATGGAATAACAGCATTCTGATGACGTTATTATGATGTCATACATCCCAAGGTGACCCTGAAGTCCCTCCCACCAATACTCTACAAAATTTAACGCCCTTTCGGCTCGGGAGCCAGAAAGTTTTATGTCTTAAAAAAGGACATGACCGTGAGCGGTATCGAAAGGTTCAGCATAGCTGTTCCAGTTCAAAATCCCATACAAATGTGGATCACTTCCTTTAACGCGCCTGCGTTAACTATTGCGCACCTAGGAAACTAGGGGTGCGGGTTCGATTCTCCGCAATGGCAGCCAACCCTGCCAGGGTGACGGCAGGCGACGCCATGTAGCCTCAGCGGCTGAGTGCGTCGTAGAGCTCAATGTCGACGACGTGTGGACACTCAGGACGAGCAATACAATACGACACAATCCCATCCAATGCAACACAATACAATACGACACAATCCCATCCAATGCAACACAATACAATACGGCAGTCAGATTGGAAAATAACAGCTTTAAACGGGACGGCTCAACTTAAAACTAGCACTCACGGCCCAGCTATTACAAAGCGATCCGTGCATGCCTCCATGCACCCTTCCAAAGTAGTGACGTATCCAGGAGATCGCCAAACTAGCCGGAGGGGGATTTTGGAGACCCACCATAGCCTTAAGTCTGAAACCCACGGCAGGTCATCAAGTCATGGCATAAACACATGAAACATAGGCATGTAGGAACTTCGGCCTTTCAAGGTACCGGGTGCAGATAATCAGCGTAGTTGACGCTCTCTGAAGCCGCACACACACACGCGCGCACGCACGCACGCACGCATACACCATACCCACACCCACACCCCACACACCCACACCCACGCCCACACCCACACCCACACCCACCCACCCCCACCCCATATATATATATATATATATATATATATATATATATATATATGTATTGTTTATTGCATATCAGAGAAAATTCCATGTTTACATCCTCTTGGGCGTTCTTATGACGAGCAAGTAGGTCAAAAACGCGAAATGTTATGACCTTGCTCAAAGACACGCTGTGCTCCCCAACCAACAAAGCATGAGAGAAACGTTGCTCCCCATATAATCCAGTTTATAGATATATATAGGTATGCGTTAAAAGCATCCATCTTTTCTGCCTCGAAAAGGATTTGTATGTGCCTTCTCTATAAAGGTACGTTGTCTTGATATTTCTTGCGTGTTCCGATGTCAGTCCTGTCAGCGATCTGTTTTTGATCGTGAACGCCTTGCGCTTTTCACACCCTGCCCGTGTCAAACGACGCTTTAGTCTCCTGCTAAAAGCGCATGCCCGCAACCTGGAAAGAGACGACGTTCGTTAAGTACAGTGATCACCGTTAATGCGGTTGAGAAAATATATCTGCAATAACAGTTCTCCGGCTATTTTGTGAACAATTCTATTATTATAGCTATAGTATCCAAGAATTACAACATATGCATTCCATAATATATCATTATGGTTATAACTGTGAATAATTTTAGTTTGTGAAGGTCAGGCGACTACATCATGAAACCCAGGTGCGGTTTTCGTTAGTTGGCATGCGATGACAATATTTTATTAGTAACATTTATTTCCTTCGTTCACCCAAAAGATAGTAAGGTTCTTCAGACCATGGCCATTGAGCCGGTGGAATTTCACAAAAACACGTAGAACCAATTATGACAATTTGCATTAGTCATCAGCCATCATTACCTCGAAATCAGCCTGCCTGCTAGCCGCCGGTCCCTGGTTAGCTAGACACCAGCCCCAAACCGGCCAGCACCAACAAATCCCAAGAGTAAGCGTCACGTTTGTTTTTAATGGTATTAAAGTGAGTGTTCATCACGAGAAGATACTGGAGCGAACATCAGGCTTGATGTTCCATGAGTATGCGTCGCGTTTGATTTTAATGGTATTAAAGTGAGTGTTCATCACGAGAAGATATTTAAGCAAACATGTGATGAAATAGGGTGAGTTATAAGTATTGCGTACTAAAAAATGGAAAAGGCTGCCCTCAATAACAAATGTTCTCTGTTTAGCAAATATGCTAAAAAAAAAAAATACAGCATTGTTCGATTGCGTCATAGAAGGTTGCTTGACATGAGGTGCTGCAACACTACCGGTGCGATATTGCCATTCGTACTTCAAACTCGTCGAGAGATAGCAGCACTGCCTGGGAGTGTTCGCTGGGCCAAATATCGTTATGTATTCGTATTTTGTCCCTTCTCTGGTGTTCCTGCACATTCATCAGTGAGTTAAACATGTTTTCTTGCATTCACACACTTGGTTATGGCGTTATTCTCAACTTATTCGATTACGAGAATTATTTCCGCATAACTAGCAGATTAAAGAGCATGTCTCACTTCTCATCCCATATATAATAAAAGTTGTGTTATGAGTGAAGCCTGCACATCTATCAATTTAGTATCCTTTGTGCAAATTGAAGTTTTGAGCTACCAGGAGCAGGTACCTAAGCCAGGTCAAATAGGTCCACCTTTTAAACCTTTGACCACGCTTAGCCTTTTGCGGATATATAATATCCGTTATGACAAGTTGACATAGATTTTAAGTGCATCTATCAGCATCTTTTTACCTTTGGTGACCACTGGTAACCTCATACCTAAACTAAAATCTCAAATTGAGCGTGCATTCGTCATGATTTGACGTGACCTTTGAAACACAGCGTCTAGAAAATGAGGATTTCAGTGGAGAAATCAACTTCTCCTGGCCGGGTGTGGTTGTCTCCGACCCCTGGTCGGCGCGGGTCAAGTTTGAGTTGCTTGCAAATATGTCTTAGGTGAGGCATAGTGACAGTACATCAAATCGCCAAGACGACAGAAGACTCCGGGAACAATAGGTGACACCACTGCCACAGTACAACTGCATGAGATTTGGGGAATCACAACGAAAAACTAAAAAATGTAATGTAAATAAAGCATTCTAACGTATTCCCTATTTTAAATGTAGTTTTTAGTATTCATAAATCATCCCCCAGTATTCACCTAACTTCAATGCAAAAAAGCTGTAATGTCTTTCCAAAACACACTTTCGCAGGAGACGCTAGTGCCAAGATGATTTATAATACGTAAATACGTAAATACGTAATGCGTAAATACGTAATAATACGTATTAATAGATGATTACTAATACGTAATACTGGCGTAATACAAAAAAGCGAGAAAATCTGGTCATTATAATTTAAGGCGATAGAGGGTCAAGGTTTAGGACGTCAGAGAACGAGAACCTGTCTCTCCGAGCCGAAAAGAAATCAAATGAAAATTTACTGGACCTATGAGGGAACTCGCAATCTTGTGCATTGCTAACACTACATGCAGTATAACATATGCACATTCTTAGAAAAGGCAGGACGTTTCAAGTAAAAAAATATTTTGAGGCCCATCAATAAGATAGTAGTAATAGCCTTATTCCATGTACAAAAACCAGGAGAATGAAGATAAGGATGGGACGACATTTGACATTATGTCTTTCTCAAAGCGAATCGCAGAAGTAAATCCAAAGTTGCCTGTCAGTGATTGTACTTGAGTTTGCATGTTTTTTATCAGCTTCTTATACTTGTCTGTTTCTTAAATCTAACAAGTCGAGCAGAATCGTCGGCAGGCAAATTTTAAGTTACCTCTGCTACTCATTTCGATAAGGGCATGCTGCCGAAATACCAACGCATCTACATTTCCATTCTCCTGTTCTTTACGACGAATAATGCTGTCACTACCGCCTTATATATATGCATAATGTTCCTCAACAATGCACTTCAAAACTTGCGTCATTTTGAGGCCAAACGAATCCAAATCAACCTAAATGTATTGATATTTCTTACATATAATGGATAAGTTAAAGAGAAGCCAATTCCTGCTATGAGATGTGCGATATTTATCTCTACGATAACAGGGTAAACAAATCTTCAAGATGGATTTGGGCGGACATTTTTAATGAACATGTTGGCTAGCTGGACCAGGGAGAATTGGATTCAAAACTATAAAAATGACGGATGGGCTGGCAGATTACATTCTAGAGAGCCCGCCCACTGCAGATTCTAAAAAGTAAATTCGCTAAGTGTTATACAGCAGAATATGTAAGTTTTTGCGCATTCGCTGCATTCATTATGAAAATATGTAAGCGTTTCTCCAATGGCATAAAACAAAATCAGATCTACTGTACCCAGGGTGGAATACCTTCATCGTGCAAGTGCATGCACTGAACCGCTGCCCTCTGGCCCAGACGCCTGTCACGTGAACAGCAAAGCACACACGGCTGGTGACCGCTGCGAAGCGTGGAGGAAGCTCTAGAGCCTCACCTCTCTGTAGCGTTCGGTTTCAGCTGTTTATCGCAGTCTGGCAGCTTGTCGGCGGCGCTGTCCGCCTTGCTCAGCGGACAGTCAGCTCGACCAAACCGCACACGCAGCGTGAAGCCCGGGTCGACATCCGCCAGCGGTGTCCGGCCAAAGTGCACGTCCTCGTGATGGACGGCGGCGCTCGGACCGGACTGCTCGCCGCACGAGCACCCTTGGCTGGGGGCGAGCATAGCTCATGAGGGGGCCGGATTAGTCAGCACGCCGCCCCGCCATGGCAATAGCGGATGTTGTCGCTACATGGCATGTATATGTGTATGTATATATATGTATATGTGGCTGCCCTTTGCATACTTTCCCATTCGTTACAGCTGGGCATATTTTTTCGCATGTAAGCGGAACACCCGGGAAGCATCCCTGCTGAGACGTGCTCCCTGCAAGTTAAAGGGAATGCTCCAAATTTGAGGACATTGATGCGAGTATTGGATATGATGAAATAAGCCCACTTATAATTCCTGGTTTGCTATTAAAGGGATGTTCCACATTTGGAGATATTCTGGCAAACATCAGATATGATGGCATGAACTCACTTCCAACTATTGGTATGCTTTAAAATGCAAAATTTCTCTAACAGCGAAAATTTCGTGTTTAATAAATAAGCTCATCAATGCGTCATCATTTAACTACGTTATGGAGCGTTTTCATGACGTCAGAGAGGCTACCAGACAGGCCGCGTCAAAATTCCTAACGCGGCGACAGGCTGGCTCATTTGTGGTACTTACAAGTAAGCAGAAGTACCTACCTTACTGAACTTACCGAAAGGTAGCGGTATGTCGTTTAAGCCTGTTTGTGGTGCGGAATATCGTCATGCGCTCGTAGTTTGGTCCTTTCTAGCGATATGATGGACAAATATTGCATATTTGTCTATCATTTCATTTTGTTTACTTACATTTGCATGCTCAGTGTTGACACTATTTTTAAAGGAAGGTTAAACATTTGAATAGGGTTTTGAACTGGCAGCAATCTTGCTGATCATTCTGTGCAGTTCACAGCCCCGCCTTTCTCAAACAGAACGTTTCACATTTGAATATGTTGACGCCAGCATCAGGTAAAATGAAGTAAGCTCATTTGCATCCGTTGGTATACTTTTAAGCAAAAAAGACTGCTCTAGACAACACAATTTGTTTGTCAAGTAAATACGCCTCTCAATATGTCAGTGTGCCTTGCACGACATCTTTTGTGAACCAATTGGCGTCCTTTGCATCTCGAAGTCGTGTTCACGAACGCCAGATGTTAATTAAATTTGTATTGACCTTGATCGCTGCATGGGTAACGAAATGACAAGATTGGAAGAGCGTTATGATGGCGTCATGGATGCCTGGGGGGCCTTGAAATAGTCTCCCCGAATAAGTCTGCACATTTTCGCCGGCGTGTGGCCAGAAACTAGATGGGTTTAGGTCTTAAAGACTCGAAGGGCAGGGCTATGAACTGCACCGAATAATCTTTGAAATAAGCATTTCAGTTCAAGATCCCATATAAATTTGGAGCACTTCTTTAAAGCTTAAAAAAGCTCAAATTTCCGAGCTGTACGCTCGCCAAGTTTGCAGACCATTTTGTGTAAATCATTTAAAGGGCACTCAAACATGTGTAACGTCATAGAAACGTCATTCGAATGCTACCATCACCTTGGCCATGCCGCATTCAAAGCCAAGTCATATTTAATGGCCCGGTCATCCATGCCTAGCGTACGTGAGCACGGTTTCCAGATACAACGGGCTTCATTTGGCTCTTAATCAGTGTTTAGTACTCAGTGTAGGCTTCAGATACGAACTACGTCTTGTGCTACACGACACAGGGAGTATTTGGGGGGGGGGGGGGAGTATTCGAGTATTGGGAAGGATGTTTACTAAAAAGTTGACGCCTGTCTGTTGCCAGTCTTTTGCTCTCTGTTGATGCCAGAAACCGTGCTGACGTACGCCAGACACGAATTATTCGATGACCTTAAACACGAGATGTGCAATGAGATGGCAGTAGTTGTATCACATTTGTACGGCGTCATGCATGTCTGGGTGACCTTGAAATGGCGTGCACGGAAAAGTCTGTACAAGTTCGCGGGGTTAGGCTCAGAGACAATAGCGGTCTACACTTTCACAAGGACATGGCTGTGAACTGCACTGAATGATATTCAAAATGGCTGTCATTTTGAAACCCTACACAAATGAGGAATCCATAAAAAGAGGCCGCGATGACGTGCATGGCGTTCGTTTTGCCTTGTGGAACATAGAGTTCCGGTCGCGGCTACGGCAGTATTAGCATCCAATAGGCCACAAGTCTCCCATCAGTTGTCTATTTCTATGTACATGTACAGATGCTTAACTACATCAACCGGTGCATGAAAATCTCAAGGGCTGTAGGGCTGTGATCCTTGCTGCCTTTCTATAAAACCGCATCGGTTCGGAATCAATATTAAAATTTTGCTCACCTCTCAACGCGGGCGAAGTCGCTGGCTATCTTCATACAGCGCTCGACGCAGTCTGGCAGTGTTGTCCCATCGACAGGACTCTCATCAACGGATTGCCAGGTTACCCCGGCCGCTCGCTTGGCTGTAATCCAAACCTCGGACTCTGAGGATCAAGGTGACGTGTTACCTTAGCCAGAAAAAGTTGGTATGTGCCCCCCAAATGTGCTATACAAATCGTGCATGCCATTGAAAGGCACTGGCACTATGATGGGGCCACAATAGCTTATAGTAGCATACGTGAACAGAAATGGTGCAATGCATCACAAAATGACATCCGGTGGTTCAGTGCCCACCTGGCCTCAGACGAGTCAGGTCCTTCCGAAAGGCACCCACTTGCAGAACGTGGATGGACGTGCTGGAGCAGTTCTCGACGGAGACTTTTATAGAAAGTGTCGGCCAGTGTTGACAACCAGAGGGTCCTACCACCAGAACTGCGGATTTCAGAGCGAGTGCCTTCTTCCAGCACTGGTCCATCGAGGTGGTGGTGCTGTCCCAGTCGGAAGTCGGCACTTGCCCGGTGCATACCCAGCCGTCTGTCAGTATCGGCACGTCTCAGTCAGCCCCTCAAACGGCACGGGTAGAATTATGAAGGTGAACACAAAAACTGATTGGTGCGTGTGTGTGTGTGTGTGTGTGTGTGTGTGTGTGTGTGTGTGTGTGTGTGTGTGTGTGTGTGTGTGTGTGTGTGTGTGTGTGTGTGTGTGTGTGTGTGTGTGTGTGTGTGTGCGTGCATGCTTGTGTGTTCGTGTATGTGTGATTTAATATCAAAGATTTACAACAACAAAAAAACAAACGCTTAGCCATGAATATTGAGGATGGCATCCACATGTCAGCATTCTTGAATGATAACTCACTTGGAGGTGGGAGGCTGATGACGGCGGTTGCCGCCTGCTCCTCCGCTGGCTTCGTCTTGTTCTCTTTGGTCGTCTCTGGCGAGTTGGAGGCGCCGAATATATATTAAATTGCGCTGTCTTGGAACACTCTACTGTTGTTTTTTTTACATTCAATGCCACCAAGACTAAACTTATTATCATTAAGTTCTCCTCTCTCTCTCTCTCTCTCTCTCTCTCTCTCTCTCTCTCTCTCTCTCTCTCTCTTCTCCTCTCTCTCTCTCTCTCTCTCTCTCTCTCTCTCTCTCTCTCTCTCTTCTCGCTCTCTCTCTCTCTCCTCTCTCTCTCTCTCTCTCTCTCTCTCTCTCTCTCTCTCTCTCTCTCTCTCTCTCTCTCTCTCTCTCTCTCTCTCTCTCTCTCTCTCTCTCTTCTCTCTCTCTCTCTCTCTCTCTCCTCTCTCTCTCTCTCTCTCTCTCTCCTCTCTCTCTCTCTCTCTCCCTTCTCTCTCTCTCTCTCTTCTCTCTCTCTCTCTCTCTCTCTCCTCCTCTACTCTCTCTCTCTCTCTCTCTCTCTCTCTCTCTCTCTCTCCATCTCTCTCTCTCTCGCTCTCTCTCTCTTCTCTCTCTCCTCTCTCTCTTCTCTTCTCTCTCTCTCTCCCGCTCTCTTGCTCCTCTCTTCTCTCTTCTCTCTCTCTCTCTCTCCCTTCTCTCTTTTTTCTCTCTCTCTCTCCTCTCTCTTCTTCTCTCTCTCTCCTCTCTCTTCCTCTCTTCTCTCTCTCTCTCCTCTCTCTCTTCTATCCGTCCTCCTTTCTCTCTCTCTCTCTCTCTCTCTCTCTCTCTCTCTCTCCTCTCTCTCTCATCTCTCTCTCCTCGTCTCTCTCTCTCTCTCTCTCTCTCTCTCTCTCTCTCTCTCTCTCTCTCTCTCTCTCTCTCTCTCTCTCTCTCTCTCTCTCTCCTCTCTCTCTCTCTCTTCTCTCTCTCTCTCTCTCTCTCTCTCTCTCTCTCTCTCTCTCTCTCTCTCTCTCTCTCTCTCTCTCTCTCTCTCTCTCTCTCTCTCTCTCTCTCTCTCTCTCTCTCTCTCCTCTCTCTCTCTCTCTCTCTCCTCTCTCTCTCTCTCTCTCTCTCTCTCTCTCTTTCTCTCGCTCTCTCTCTCCTCTCTCTCTCCTCCTCTTCTCTCTCTCTCTCTCTCTCTCTCTCTCTCTCTCTCTCTCTCTCTCTCTCCTCTCTCTCTCCTCTCTCTCTCTCTCTCTCTCTCTCTCTCTCTCTCTCTCTCTCTTCTCTCTCTCTCTCTCTCTCTCTCTCTCTCTCTCTCTCTCTCTCTCTCTCTCTCTCTCTCTCTCTCTCTCTCTCTCTCTCTCTCTCTCTCTCTCTCTCTTCCTCACGTCAAAGACTAGAAAGTTTTCCCCCTCTGAACTATAATCAGGCAAGTGGCTATTGCGCTTAATCAGTTCCCTTGTGATTGCTACCTTTGCCTATATATTTATGTACATGTACCCATTTACGAGAAACATCGATCATTTGGCTCCGAAGTTTGCTGGGTCACTCGAGAACTAATTCCGGTAAAGGCGTCTTCATTCGGAGATCTTAAGGGATTCATAGCCCATTTGAAACAGTTCGATGCGCCCCTGGGTCAACCTGCCTTTCATTTCTGGAACACAGTATCGCCTTTTGGGATCAAAGAAATAGTTCTTGCCGCAGTCTTTAACTGTGACAACGTCTCCACGGCAGCGGTAAAACCTTCGACGATCTTGAGGAACCGGAAGGTCTCCATAACGTTCTGAAATCAATGAAACAATGCGTTTGTACGACTTTTAGACCCTATCACTTTCACCAGGCATTTTATTCATGTATTACAAACTGATCTAAGTGATAGAGCTACTGCAACGTTTGGTGCTCATTATTTCGGAATATTGCACTCAAGAACTTTACTTTCATCACTCCGCACTGGCACTGCACTGCACATGCCAAAACCATAGGCTGGTGGAACACTAATTAAATCTAGTTACTTAAACTTCAGGACAATGTCCACAATGGCGTCACTGAAAATTAGACTGGCAGCAATTACGAATAGATGATGCGTCATGAATGCCAGTCTAGCGAAGGAAAGTATAGCCATTATCAGTGCAGGGTCTTTACCTCCCACACGAGACTGGTAAGTACAAGCGCAGCTTGAAGCGTCAAGTGCTATCAATTTATGCAATGTCTTCACTAAGGCGTTGCTTAACGAGTAGCTCCTAACTAGGTCGGTAACTCAGCATAAGTATTCTGATGACATACTGTTGCAAACCAGGACTGAACGCCTTTCTGATACTCACCACTGTCAGGTGGAATAGCACCTGTCTTATTTTGTGAACGGAAGAAAGGATAACACTGTTCCCCAACCAATAAACAGTGTAGTCAACACAGAACTTCCCGAAGAACCCACATGAGTGGTGGGTTCATGACGCACGGTTACGACTGAGCGGTGGCCTCACGACGCACGCTTACGACTGAGTGGTGGGTTCATGACGCACGCTTACGACAAGCGGTTCATCTGATCCACATGTATGTGCAATATCACCACGCAACTACCCGAGCAAACCATTTGGCTTAAACTCTGTTAAAGTGCGCTAAAATCTGTCAGGGTTCTAACTCGATCAAGAACTACCAGCAGCCTGGGAATCGGGCGACCCGACACGGCGTGACGTCACAGGGCTAGTAGGATGTCCCAGAGGTCATGAGACTTCCGAGTGATCGGGGCATGAGACGACGATCTGCCGAGGTGATGTCGCTGCGGAAAAATTGCGATTTGTTCCAGCACAAGTCGACGTATAGTCTTTAACAGATGCAGTATACAATAATAAAGCATTGCTTTAAAGACTTGCACAAGCACATAGCGCCTCTCAATCGTTGTGTACGTGTTATCAAACTGTGTGTAACTAACCGGACTTCATTTTCACGCCAGCATTGTTGGTCATGGACTAACGAACCCCAACGTTTGTGGTTAGGACTATCAAAATATCCGGCAAATGTCACGTGTATGGCTGTATCGGCCAACCTTCCACCCGTATTCGTAATCCACTGACTGATCTAATCCGAGTTTATCTTTAAAAAACTCATGTGTTTTTCTGGCTCGTGGTCCGTAACGCTTCCTGGCCTATACACATGTACAGTAACTGAATGATTTTTCTTTCTGTTCATCAGATTTACAACTGAAGTGTATTGGTGGCATACCGCTTCGTTTGAATGGTTTTGCAGTATACCACAATCCATGAAGAGACGCACACTCATTGCCGACATTGTCTGGACCACCTGAAATACGTAGCTCAATTAATAGTGTCATGCAGTTGGCAAAATATGCTGGCAACGTTTTTTTTTATTTGATCATTTGGCATCCTAGAAAACTCAACACGAAATGCATCCTTTAGTATGATCTTGATTCGGTTATGATTGCCTCTCTCGTGCGCTCCCCTCATATTTTCCGGGCGCCTCGCTTACTATTTCAGCACGTGTTCATCAAATCGGAACAAGCAATGATCGACGTCTCTGACCTGACATCCAGATAGAATGAAATGCATGCGGGACGAATATACGTGGAACGTTAAAACAGCTTGTTAAGCGTGAAAGCAAAAATCACGCCATGAGAGACAATAACCACAGTGATGGACAAACATTTGCGGACAAATGACGCTTCCGGCGGCCTCTGTAAGGACAGGGGGGGGGGGGGGGGGCGAGTGTAAGTGTTACGATTTGGAGACAAATTCCAGATGAGAGAATCAGTGACGGTCAGTCTGCTCAAAACCGGCCGCCACTGAAGTATGTTGCTAGCATATCCACCTCCGCTGCGTTCTTTTCCTGCCAGTCAATATGGTTTTCGCCATACTTTTCACAGAGGTGTAGACGAATTCTTTTTGCCAATGCCGATGAGCCCGCCATCAAACGAAAGGTTGATTTAGCATCTTGCGCCAATCTATCGGTCACTTTTTGTCTAGAGATACCAAGCTCCATGGCCAACCGCGTCACGCTTTCTTGCATCGTTCGTCGGAAATCTTCCGACTTTCAAGCCTCGAGGCGCACCTCCCGGACTGAGGACAGTCGTCGACGCGTCGGGCCCATAAGTGAAAGGTCATGCGTTCGTGCCTGAGTTGGTCCGGAGCTTCTCTTCCTGTTTTCTATATATGTTGGATTGTATGCTAACAACAGACGCACCCTGTCGGTGTTACGCAGTATTCAGTTCCTAGAGATCTTGTTACAAACATCCTGGACATAAGAACGCTTGAACTCGAAACATTTTCACTGTTGTAACATTGGCAACATGCTTCCTTTAGCCTTCAGCTAAAGCCTGCGAAATGCATGAATGAAAACTACATTTCTGCGACACAATTGCATGACTAGTAGATTTATAGTATAATACAGAAATCTTAGTTCTTGATTTGGTATACCCGTCATCTATTAGCCCGGCCAAGAGAAGAAGGCGCGGTCCCGTATCAAACTTTGGTCCTGTACCGACACGCGTCTTTCGGGGCGTGTCTGCGTGCAGAAACAGGAAGGTACCTTGCTGTCATTGGCTTATGACGGCCTGCTGACAAAAGCAGAATAGAGAAACTTACATGCATCAAGACGAGACAAAATCTCCTTGGCGTTGGACAGCCTCGTATAGCCAGTGTATGATCGTGTTGCCCTTGAATAATGTTGCATGACCTTTGTCTGAACTAGACAGGGCAACACCAGCACACCGATCCCTGAAAACAGAAATGTCCAGTTAAAAGTTGTCCCGGGATGCAACTTGACATACTTGGAGGCAGAAATGCCTCAGCGCTTCAGTTTCTTCAAATGCTGAACTGGTGTTTTCGTTACTTTTTCCTGTAGTGATCTACGATTCAATTTGGAATTTGCTCAACGTGCATCCGATCTTTAAGCAGCTGCATCATTATGTTTTAGAACTAAAAAGACCAGCTAGCGAAAACTGCGTGACTAAATTTGTATTTTCTACCCTGTCCTATGGAATGTGAAGAAGTGACCACACACTCTTGTGATCGCAAATAAGTACCGGGTACAAACGAATGCATAATAAATAACAGAAAACTACTCATTCTCTTTTGAAGTGTCTTGAAGGGGTTGTGACTGATACAGATGTCGTCAAACTTCATTCCTCTAAACTACAGTCATTGTTAGCACAATACGTTCTCGCTTACTTTGCTGTGCGAACCGGTGGCATTGTTGGAGTCTGTAGCTTCGGCGCCAACGACGTCACGTTGAATCGTATCCCATTAGTGTGAAGTGGTTCTGATAAGCAAAGGCACGTACCCAGAATTTTTCTCAGAAAAGGGGTGCATATTAAATTTGATCTGGACTCTTGCGCACTTCGACTGGATTTGAACGAAATCACACAATATATTGTGCAAAACTCCTAGCTCAGGAGAGCCATGGGCGCCGTGGCCACCCAATGGCTACGTTCCTGAGTTAAAGCCTATTTGGTGTGGATCTCATGGATCATTTATACAGATCACGCGGCCAGACTGCCCGCGCAACGCTGTTCTTTGCGCCTGGACATCAAATAAATATCATTTGGTTGGGGTTCGTTCTTGTCATGCTGCGTTAACACCCATAATTGTCACCATCGGTAAAGCATCGCCTCCAGCTGCATGAGATGGATCTGCGTTTTTGAAGATTTCAGTGGCTTGGAGCTAAAAATTCGAGTTTCCTGATAAATCAGATTATGACAATCAAATGCTTGACCCCTGCGTGTCGAGACGCTATTGTAATTGTTGCTCGAGCTTTGTGACTTGTTTTCAATGGTCTGGCCTTTGCACACTTTGTTTCTTCTGCATCTACAAACAACTTTCTGACTGCCTAATGTAAAAAACGCCCTTCTCGCACGCGCTGTGACCAACGCCGGTATCGGACGGGCGCCATGTTATGTTGCAGATCTTCTTTAAGATTGAACACGTATGCGCAACTTTTACCACAACCCGTGCCGCCGTCTGCATTGCGCGGCTAGCTTAAGTAATGTGGAAGGCAAACAGACGTGTGGGTGGAAAGTTGTGAATTAGATAACACACAGTTTTAAATCGTGCAATAAGTGCCATAACAACGACATTGTTGTCCCAATGGTCTCTTTCATCGCGTCACGATTTCACCCCTCCACAGCCTAAAATATTGCCTTGATTTCGACACGGATGGCAATGGGAGCGGCTTCCGGAAATGTTCATGACAGTGCAGTGCACAGTGCATGCAGACAGGCAATGCACTCTGGAACAAAATGCAGTTTAACGAGCAAACATCTGGCGAAAAGTGACACGTCATATGCATCTGGATAAATCGCTGTAACTTGCGGCGCGGGCGCGGCGTGGGGGGGGGGGGGGGGGTCAGAGGGGTAGTTGCTTCAACTGTTAAATGGCAGCGGGCATGTGTATGTTTCTGCCCCTTCAAAATTGTGGCAGGCTCCTTTTACCCAAGCTGAATGATTTCTTGTCCCACATATTTTACCGAAATATCACATTAAGGAGATCCCCATAACTTAACTAGGGGTTGCTAGCTTAGGCTTACAAGACCATTTTTGCATTAAGGAACCCGTTTTCTGGTCTAGAAAGACTCATGTCGTCTCAAGGAGGCCACGTTGCTGGTTCGACCTATTTTGGAGCCGAATTCTCCTTTTCCGGACTAGTAGGCACCATTTACATATCAGGAATCTCCTATTCCAGACCAGGAGACCCTTTTGACGTGTCAGACCACTGCCCCGGATCGGTATGCCGTATTTTGGGAAAGCGAGGCCTTTGCCAGCTTTAGAGGGACCTTTGTGAATCGGAAGGGTCCCGTTCTGGATTAGGAGGTCCCTCTATGTATCAGAAGGCCCTGTTACGACACGGGCTAGGGTGGGAGGTCAAATTGACCCTGAGGGTTTTCCAGAATGGTTTTTGAACAGCGAGGTGTAGCCTCGCCAAATGTTGCATAGCTGAAGACAATTAAATAGTGGATCGTTTGGTATCAACAATTTAGATGCACCTTGTAAGGTCGCTGACCTATGGCAGTTCAAAGTCAGGTCATGGTTTCAGCGAAATTAACTCCTAGGGATTTGTTCAATCTGATCCAACAACGGAGTGTTAAACGAAGCAAAATGTCTCTAAGATGCTTTCTTTGTCAACACAAATATTGAATGAGTAAATTACGTTGACCTAAGTTCAGGTATGAAAGTCAGACCAAGGTGAAACCCAGCCTGTTTTATTACTCTAGAGCTTGCTGTATGAGATAGTTCCTTGTGGTCATTTCAAATTTGTTGATGGTGGGAGCCGCATTCTACATCTTTCATGGACTTCTTGGAGGCTAGAATAGGTCACTGATCTAAAATGACCCAGGTCAACTTCTTTTCTTAGAAAGATGCTGCCTAGCGTGATCTTTGTTGCTTATTCAACTGCAAAACTCAGGGGGTGTTGTATGATTTTGGTCATCATGGCCTTTAAAAGGTCAAGCAAGGTCACTGACCTGAAATGAGGATGTGACCCTTTGCTTAAAAACAGTCATCAACTTTCTGGGGGCATTTGGGTGACCAACCAGAAATTCGACCTTGTTTGACCTTGTTTGACCCGAAGGTCATAACCTAGGAACCTCAAACTTTGACCTAAGTGATTTCATGTATAGGTCAACACACTCTGTAACTTTGGTGTTTGTAGCTTTCTTGGTTCCAGAGATTTCGGCGGGTCAAGTTGACACCCCACCCCACCCGGGTGAAGGGCATCCAGCCGGCCATAGACGCGCGATAGAACTGGAGGTCCGTCTTGAGATAGAGCGGCCCTCTACTGGGTCTTTAAGCGGGATCGTAGTGTGGCGAGAGAGATCGGCTCGATGGGTGCCTTCGCCAAGGCTTTCTTGCAAGAGAACAGCTCGACGGGGGCCTGACCAGCGGACTCCTGTTGGCCCGCAACGGGCAGCGGCGTCCGACCCTTCACAGTCAATAAGCATCAAAATGTAGGTCGAAGAACAGAAAACGTGAACAGAAAAAGTCTGCTCTTCCTCGTCTGCATCCCAATACTATGCCTCCCCTCTCCTTCCCTCCCCCGTCGTACGCCTTCTTCTCCTGAAGCACAGTCTGCATGATTATGAGCCCGGCGCGTGGCGCTACTTAAAGGACCAATTAGTGGAACGTTTCGGGGGCAGGATGGACACGGTTAGAGGGCTGGGGTTGCCAGGGTATAATAGGAATAGGCAGAGGTGCGAAACTGAAACGGATCGCATTACATGTAAGGTTTTTCACTGGCACTATCGCGGGCGGGAGGTATATTGCGTGAGTGTAGACGAGCGCCGTGTACGTAGATGTGTGAATGGGGATTAGATTTTAATGCATTAGGCTCATGAACAAGTGTTGGTCTTAAGATAGGAGGCACGAATCCAAGCGAGTAATCGACGGGCGCAAACGAACCGTAATCATCTCGTGTAATTAGATCGGGATAAGATGCGTCAGTAAATTAGAAGCCTGCGCGAGTATCCACACAATATTAGGTTTGAACATGGACTTAGCTAGTTGGAACGTATTATTTATTCGCAGCGCACGCAGTCCTTGACGTAAATCTGCTGTAAAACATGCACTTCGAATCTCCATTAACCGGATGACTGGCCAAAGGTTTGCGGAAAACTAGGGTCAAGAATGACAGACTTATTATATTTCACACGAAGCCGGTTAATTGCAATACGCATAGCTATTGATGTAACTGGGTGAGAGAAATGACGAATGTTGCACACTGTTCTTATATCATCTGTCACTAATTTCGGCAAAAGCATACATTGTGATGACTTATGGGCGCCGTTGATTTGGATAAAACATGCAGTTGTTTGCTTGCAATGTGCACCGTTTTTAATATAGGTTTGATGGAAAATAGCGTGCACCGCAACAAATTATATGTCACCGAAAGCTGGGATCAGATAGGACTGCCTGTGAATCAGTACGTAGGCTTTACCAGTATGGGGATGAATTTTCTGATTATTGGTCTCTAGCCTAACTGATTCATTGCGCATTTCAAGCACACAGGTTCGGTTGGTTCTAAATGCACTTCATGGAGAAAGAGCTTACTTCCATGTCTACGCTGAAGCAAGTTGATTATTCATCTGGAATTCCGTTTCAGTACTTAAGTAATTTAATTAACGAGCATATGGCAGGACGTCAAACGCGGCATGAACGCAGCGACGTGAATTTTTCAGTTCTTCGCTGTGTGGCTCGTTCAGTACAAACAATTCAATTATTCTGAAGCATTTCAGCTGCGAGCTCACTCCTGCTAAGAGTTAGTTGGACTTATCGAAGCGTCAAGTGCGGCGTGCAGATGAAGAACAACTATGCCTGAGCTCATGACTATTGATGAAGCAATCGCCTAACACTGCACGACAACCTGAGCTTTACTTGTCCAGAAGCAGGTCATCACGTGAGGGGCAGATGCTGAGGGATGCCATAAGTCACGTGCTGTGTTGAATCAAGTGTGGCCGACATAATGAGCAAGTTTACGTCCATACAAACCAGGCCAATAAGAAGGAACAGCTGACTCAACCGGCCGGTCATATCGTTCAAGTTTGCTTTGTTCATGTCAGCAATCTGATCAGATATCACATGTTTGCCTGTCGATGGTCACAAAATAAACAAACCAAACTTCGGTCAGGTGGACTGGGAGCAAGATTGAAATAGCTCCTAAAAGATGGCTTAATGCCGTGGAACCCGTCCGCAGCGGTGGCGATTGCAAAATATACCAACATTAACGCACAATGAGCAGTTTATTTAATATGAAGGATTGCCCGGTGATGGACTCAAACGAAAACAAAACACCGCCCTCACAGAAAGACAAAGAATGATTTAGCAATGGAGCACACTGGCTCGCATAAGTGGCTTCACATATACAGAACGGCATCATGTATTTCCACATTCCTTCATATACATCTCCATTTCCGTGCTGAGGAAGAGGATGGCTAACTTCTATACTAAAAGGAATCCAATGAAGGTTAAATATTGGGCATTACAGATAAGAGCATCTTTACTAATATTTGCACTTTGTTGCCGATTTGGAGAGAGATGAGCTCAGGAATGATGCCAGAGGCCTTTAAGTGCATTACCTTGTCGATGACCACTATACGATAAGCACGAATCAAGATGGCATCCCTGCAATGACATATCGGCACCTTTTCGGGTTCTGTGGCGAAGGCCGTAATACGCCGGGTCCCAATTTTAAGGGTCGTGCGTTCAAAGCCAGGCCGGCCAGAATCCGTTTTGTCTGGTATCTATGGATTATTTTGCACCGATTGCTCATGACCTAATCACGTTATCAGTTAAATGCAGCATTTAATTACTTGAGAGTTTTTGCGTAAAAACTGTGGGCATGACAACCTCTCAACGTCACGCGGCGTGACATCATAGGGTTCGACACACACGTCAGCGGACGTGTGCGTCTTGTCAGTTACCCTGAAAATTATGAATTGGGCTTTATCAAACCAGGCACAACCTTCCTGTTGCCAACGCACATTATAACTTGGATTTGAGTGCAACGTAATGATGACGAAATTCGGGAGTGATGTACAAATGGGAAGCACGTTGATCAGCCAACGTCACAAATTATTGAACGTTAATGTCGATGTGTGGCGGCCATTCCAGCTGGCTTTTGAAATGCCTGCTCTTGAAAGAAACAAACATTCTCTTAATGTTGTAAGGTTATCGGGGATAAGCCAAAGACACAAGGGGGCGGGGTGATGCATGGGATTGCATGTAAGTTGATCGATCATAAGGACCAGCTGAAGCAACGGCAGCATAGGGTAGGGATGGACGAATTAAAATTGCATCTAAAGCCAGCTTATGTCGAAACCGAAGACAGGCTCGGGGAGAAGGCGGAAAGCTCGAAAGTGCGCTCGAGGCCTAAGGGTTGCCAAACAGGTGGGGCAGGGGAAGAACCATTCCACGGACTCCTCTCGGTATCATGATGCCCCTAATCTCAACCCCACCCTCCGTCCCAAACAGTGAAGTACCTATGTGTCTCTCACATACTTGGCCAGCCTCACACTTGCATATGGTTTGGAAGGAACGCGGAGTGCAGCACATAACTGAGTGCAGTTTTCTTTGCAAGACGGCCAGGCTGCCTGGACATATGAAGACATTCTTAGCACCAAATGAAGGGGAGTGTCGTCAAAGTACTTTCAATGTTCTTTCAAGGCACGAAAGCTCTTGCAAGAGGATTTTGGAAAATGTTGCAAGAGTTACAGAATGCTTCACGAGAGGTTTACTGCTTAATAAATCATGATATCACTTCAAAACCACCCTCGGTGTTCTCGCTAAGCATTCAAGAAGGGAGTGAAATTTCCAAACTGTTGCAAAAAATTGCAGAAGATGGCAAGAGTGATTTACACCAAAACGAAGCGTCATAGAGCCCTAGGACCTCTTGCATTCTCCTCACAAGGTCCGAAAGCCTCAAAGAACCAAATAAAAAAATGTTGCAAACTTGCACGAAAATTGCAGACAATGTTGCAAAGCGCACGCAACCCGCTGCAGCGATACATATCAGTCATGCATGCATCACAGCCCGAATGCTCTGATTGGCATTGCTGGGATTCGAAGGAGTCTTTTTCGCGAGTCTAGTGCGCTACTGGTTGAGATAACTAGGGAGGACAATCTTTCAGCGTTAGGGCATAATAGCATGATGGTAAAAGCATAAAACTTGGAAGGTTGTTTTCGGCTCACTGATGGGATTATCAACCAACGTCATGCGTGTAGTCTCCTTGATCTTCCAGGCTTTCCAGGGTTGCTCGCTGTCACCAATGGTCACTTCATCCCATGCTGGTCGGTGATTGTCGTTCGATCACGCTCACTCAGCCGAACCAAACCTCTGAGTCTTTCACAGGATGGTTGTCATTCTGTGCTCTTCCAGTGTGTTTCACCGACAGAGGGCGACTTGTCTCCCCGCTTTCACCGACAGAGGGCGACTTGTCTCCCCGCTTTCACCGACAGAGGGCGACTTGTCTCCCCGCTTTCACCGACAGAGGGCGACTTGTCTCCCCGCTTTCACCGACAGAGGGCGACTTGTCTCCCCGCTTAAACTTGAGCTGCATATGCAATATACCATGCAGCTGTAACAGGTCCTACAATGTGGCGGCAAGTCCGCCTTTGTCGGTCAGGTTGAAAGAGCACAGAGAGGTAACCCTCCTGTAACTCTTCACCATCGCCAGACTCTGGGGTCTGGTGCGGCAGGGCACACGTGGTCAGACGGCGATCACGTGGGATGAAGAAATCTTCGGCATGGGATAAAGTAACCATCGTCGACAGCGAGCAACACTGGAAAGCCGGGAAGATCAAGGAGGTAGCACACATGACATTGGTTGACAACCCCATCAGTAAGCCATTTGCAGACATCAATTTACTATGACATCCAGTTCTGCGGCAAAATGACCAAATATCCAGAATACAAATATGATCAAGGCAGAGCGCCAGGCGATCGTCCCTACCGATCAGTTCAGTCCGAAGAGCACTGGACTCGCAATGGCGAAGATCCTGGTTCGAATCCCAGCAATTGCCAGGAAAGTATTAGGGTTGTGACGGATTCATGGTTGATAGCCAAACATCAGCCAGGCCTTCTCAGTACTCCATAACACCTGGTGACGGCTGCAGAGTTAACTGGCTGAAACGACGTGCACAAACTATCACACCAGGGGAGAACGACAGAGCGAGCACTCATTCCATCCGAGTGTGAATGCAGCTACAGATGATCAGGCTAATTCTGGAGCGGACTCAGAATTGTTGGAAGTCCAGGCAATGGGCCATGAAAACATATCCAGCGTCTGGCCGTGCCGATTTCATACTTACAGACAAATGCAGGCAGTGTTCCACGTTTGTTGGACATTTTGACCACGTATGGTACCAACAGCACCCAATCTGTGAGACCAGATACAGTCAGTCATTACGCATTACTGATGTAGCCCATGCTATTTCCTCATCCGCCTCCATAAACATCTATCTCCTCGTAGACCTGAATTAAGTATTCAACCTTCAAAATGGCGCTCATTTCTCGTCCTATTCTCCGGCAATATAAATCTTGACTAAGAGGTTTAAGCGCTGTTCCCCCACCTTTCAGTGCAGAAAATAAGGCTTGATGTGACATATGCAAAGGTGATCGCGCTGTTTTTCCCTTGCTCTGCACCTCACCTCATTACATAGTGCTACCTGGTCAGCAGGAATGAAAGGAATAATCTGCCCATTTGAAGATATGTGCCTACTTCTTTAAGCCGGTTATTGATTTTGCGATGCATCAATAAGGTATACACATATGTATATTCATATATACATATACGTATATGTATATATATACATATATATATATATATATATATATATATATACACATGTGTGTGTGTGTGTGTGTGTGTGTGTGTGTGTGTGTGTGTGTGTGTGTGTGTGTGTGTGTGTGTGTGTGTGTGTGTGTGTGTGTGTGTCTGTGTGTGTGTGTGTGTGTGTGTGTGTGTGTGTGTGTGTGTGTGTGTGTGTGTGTGTGTCTGTGTGTGTGTGTGTGTGTGTGTGTGTGTGTGTGTGTGTGTGTGTGTGTGTGTGTGTGTGTGTGTGTGTGTGTGTGTGTGTGTGTGTGTGTGTGTGTGTGTGTGTGTGATGGTGTGTATTATGTGGATAAAACTTAAAAGGTATCTTTTGTTAGTACCACATTCAGAGTGATTGCGAAATATCTTTTCACGGTGATATAGGAATTCAGCGATGCGTTATGGAATATATCAAAATAAATAAGGCGGGTGCGGCGGCTATTGTGTGGTGTAGATAAGCATTTATTTGTAGCACTTTTAAGAGGATATGAAGATAAGATAGTACTATTAGCCTTATTCCTGGGAGAAATACCAGGAGAATGGAAATATAGTTGGGTGCATATCGTTACAGCCCAACTATATCTCCATTGTCCTGGTTTTTCTCCGATGAATAAGGCTAATACTACTGTCCTATCTATGTGAATAACGTTCCTTGCTAATGCACTGAACAACTTACGGGATTTGAAGATACTGAAGCAACCATCATGTGCAATGAAACAAGCTAACTTAAAACTATTGTTATATACTTTAAGTGAAAAAGACCGCTCTAAACAGCGCAATGCTCTCTTTAGCAAATGTGCTCATCAATGCCTCGTGGTTTGAGCACGTCATCGTACCTTCACAACATTGTTTGGGAGCCAGTTGACGGCCGTTATATCTGGAAACCACGCTCACGAACACCAAATGTGAACGCCCCGACACTATATTTTTGTTTTTGGCCTTGATCGCCACATGACTCTTGGCAGGAGTTCAATAACGTAATTATGCCGTCATAAATACCAAGGTGACTTTGAAATCCCTTCCCCGATATTCATTTCCCTATTTTAGCGGGCGTGCCGCTCAGAAACTAGAGGGGGGTATGGGTCTTAATAAGGCAGGAACGTGAAAAGCACCAAAAAGTCTTCAAGATGGCGTTTTCAGTTCAAAATCCGGTGAAAATGGGGAACACTCCCTTTCAACTCACCGATAAATGTACAAAAAAAAACGCTACAAAGGGGACAGCCCAAGCACCTAACAATATTTGGTTCAGCACACATTCGGCACAACCCGGCCACCTCTCGGGAGATTGAAGAACTACGGGTGAGTGCTGTCACACGAACGTTCCATAACACAAACGTTGTTTACACGCGCCAACCACGTGGCAACATCGAGCACAGAGCCAAGTGCCGATTGCGCCTGGGCTCTCGACACTCCCCCGCGTGCCGTACCTGGGAGCACCGATGGGCCGACTGGCCGAACGCCCGGGCTCTGCCAATGACGGACGGAGGGCGTGACTGGGATTTGTCCAGGTCACCCGATTTCTACGAAAGTGCAAGTCGGGCTGTCAATTCCCACGTGCGGCCTTTTGCCGCGATGTCAAACCCGCCCACTGCCGGCCGGCTGCTTGTTGTTAGGTTCGGTTTGCGTTTTTGCGTTGGTGCTGTGAATCATTGGCTCGATTGAGACTGAAGCTAGTGATCCCTGATCCCGGCTTAATGCCTTAATTCCGATCCCGCTGCTAAAATGGTCGTTGCTACTGAGTAAATCAATCACAACATGTCCCAAATAGTACTGAGGGATCCCCGCACCGCAAGACAACAAGCCGGGGACCAACAAGCCGGGGGCATGCTAGTGCTACTGGCGTTAGGAACTCTCCATCGTTTAGCTTTGGACTTATCGCCAAGAGCGATTATTAGATGTGCAAATGATTGTTTGAATTGTCTTTTAGCCCTAGACTATACGAAAACGCAAGGTGATCGTCGTCGTCTCATTTCCCTGCTTCCCAAGACATGGCACGATTTTTAGGACGTTTCCTAAAACGTTTTTAGGTCACTACTTCCACGTTTTCCCTTCATGGCTCATCAGCCGTTTGCATTTGCTTTTGTGTGAGCCATTTTGGTGTGAAAATAAACTCCTGACGAATACCCTAAGAAAAGCGTCATAACCGTGAATGCAAGTAAATACCTTCAACTCTCGGGTTTATATGCCAGAGCACCACGAAAAGGGCCTAAACACGAGCACGTACCGATATTTGGTTCAGCAAAAACCTCCAGCACCGCTATGGCCATCCTTCGGGAGATTGAAGCACTAAAAGTGAGTGCCAGGGTGGCAAGATCGCATAGCTCGTTTCGCAGCACCTCAGCGTCATACAATAGTCCCAAGACGTAATCAACCAATGACGCATTGAGGAGCATATGTACCAAATAGAGAAATTTTGCTGTCTAGGACAGTCTTTTCCACTAAAAGTATACGAATAGTTATTGGTGAGTTTGTTTTATGGGGTCAGATGCTTGCTTCAATGTTTTAGAATGCAGAACAGTCCCCTTAAACTCATTCAGCTGATAGAAAGCCAGCTGTTGTCCGTTCATCCAGCGATTCGCGCTGCCGTGCTCCAGACACGAATAAGTCTATGGTCATATTCATATTGACCCTTAAAAAAGTATGCCGATTAATGAGAGGCGAAATTCTTGTGACGCGTTGATGACGTCATGAGTGACGTGCATTTATGAGGGCCTTCAAAAACGGTGGCGCGTAGTTACTGGACATCGTCAATAGTCCGCACAAGTTACTGGGCATAGCTGTGAACTGCAGGGAATGATCTTGCCTTGCCTTGCTCTGGCCGGGCCCTGTAACGTCCTACCATAGTAAGGTTCTACTATCTGCTAACATGCTTGGGTATTCTTTATCAGTCAACGGCCTTCCACGGATTCTTCCTTAATCCTTCCACGGATTCTTCACATTCACCCGAAAGGCTCTAAGCGCTATTGCTGTTGCCATGTATACCGGGATGCACTCGGTTGCTCAGGGGCTTTTCATACTGGCATCAATTTTTTCCGCTTGCTTGGAGGGTCATGTGCTGTTGCTAGGGCCCATGTAACGAAACACACCAAGGCAATTGATGACCAGGGGTCCTCTGCATCGACCTAGGGCTCTTTCCCTCTGGCTCATTTGCGGAGGACCCATCACTCCTATCTGAGCTTTTTCTGTTAATCTGTCCGGGCACTCTTGATCGCACAGGACATTAATTCATGTACACTGGCCTTGGGTTATTTCTCCTCGCTCAGAGAGTCCTGTGCGTTGGCCGGGCCCTGTATGTTAGCCTGTCGGGGTACTCCCAAACGTTCATGGGCCCCGCCATATCGGTATTAGTCAAAGGTTCTTCTCGCTTGTTCTGAGGACTCCACGCTCTCGACTTAAGCCTCTTTTCTAGCCTGCCGCAGCACCCTCGATTGCTCAGGTGCCGTCCTCATGGGTCTAGGGTTTTTCATATCACAGGAGGGCTTACGCCGTTGACGAGGACCCAAATCTTTACAATAATTAGTACAGATCAACGTTTCATCAATTGACGGGGGCATTTCGACAGGATGTTTATATAAGGCATCATGTGGAGTGCGGTGGTGGCGTGGCCGAGGCCCGAACCCCAGACCGATAAGTCCAGAATCGAGCACCCTAACCGTCATCTCACCGTCACCATCTAACCCGAGCGTGAATCGGCCGGGGCACTTTTGGTCACCCCTGTGTCCTCCACATTGGTCGTGGGCTATTCCGATGGAGTAGGATGAGTATTATTATGTTGTCGAAAGCCCCGCGCGTGCTTGCGAACGCCAGGGCGTTTCGCCTGCTCGTGTGTACGCGCCTGACTGAATTACTTCATGTACTCACGCCAGAGATGACAGGATGACGGTTCCCTTGACGCCTTAACCTTAGAGCAGCAGTCGGGTATGCGCCGATGATTTTTTACGCGTAATTGTCGAGCATAATTGTACGCGTCGCCGACGTCGTGCATGTCATGTCGGTTGTTTATTACATTTGTGACACTTGTGTGAAATTATGATGCCTGTGTATTACGTTTTTAATGCACTGGATTCTAGGACATGGTTTACCCTTTTACATTGGCTGGAGAAAAAACTCTGCATTTGTAATCAACCATCAGCTGATCACACTGACTAGCCGGACAGACGTAAATAAGCTGAGAAGTAAGGTCGTGCCTGATTTGAGCGATATTCGGTAGCCAAATTCAGTGCAGTTTACCATCTGGAGAAAATGAACAAGCTCTATGCATGTGCATACGCAGCGCGCCTATCTGTCTAAGACTGCGTACAATTAGATGGGTTCCCGATAGCAGACATAAGAATCTTAGAGCTCAACAGCGAGAATACGAGGATTTTTGAGGGAGATTATCCCAAACTCTAGGGGCGCCACAATGTTCCGCGGCCCCCCTTACGAAATCCTGGATACACCCCTGGGTCTGGCTGGAACATTTGGGCAGCGAGGAATCCAAGAGACTGAAGAGCAGTCTTTTAACTACACCTGCATGGAATAGAACTTAAACGGCGTAATTGCGTAGCTGTCTTCGTGCTCTGACTTCTGGTAATGCGACTTTCAATCCTAAGATAAGGGCAAAATGTCCCTCCGATTGGCTCGAAGTGTGGTGTTGTTTGTCGGTTTCATGCCTTCTCCACATGTCTTAGTATTCACCTCCCCTTAGCGTCTGCAGCGCCGTAAGTTCGCCCGATATAGGCAACGATTTTTTCATGACTTTATTGGCGCATGCGATTGGCTTTTGCCCATTCTTGGGATCGGGTTATTTTGGAAAATGCCCCTGTTACGCTGAAATCCCGTTAGCAAATGACCTTTTTTCTTGGGAGGAGTGGCCAAGAAAAATGCCCTTTTTACGGCCGATTCCTTATTTCCGACTGAAATGGACCGCTTTGTCGTAATGTTGCTGTATATGGTATGTTGTGCTGGTAGAGGTTCACATTTTTTAATGTTTCAAACCATGTCTCACTTATCTGCTTTTCAGTTAGAAACTTAAAAGCATGGTAGCAGGATTAAGGTGATCAGCCACCCACAGTGCTCATTGATGATCTTTGTACACAGCTTTTGCCGCTGTTATTGACCACCATTTGGTAACCTTTTCAATAGCATCACAATGAATTGTATCTTGCGTAGGTTACAAGATAATGGGGCAGGACCAATCTAATTTAAAGGCTTTCCGCATACGCAAATACGCAAAAAAGTGAGGCGCATGGTGAGTATCTAATTTACGTAGTTGATAATAAGTGGCATTTGCAGCAAAAACTGATTATTCCACTTTTCTGCCTGCCTTGAAAAACAACGTAATTGCCTAAATCACTCTAATACACTGCTTATTTCAGTGACGAGACACTGCTCGCCTACCGTTCATCTAGATTACTTTAATACCATGCTTACCTTTATGACACCCTACTGTCCACCAGCCGTTTAAAATAAATGCTGCATCATCTCTAGTCGAACCTTTGTCTTTGATCTGGGCTACAAGAAACTTGGTACACATTTGGTATGAATTTCGCCCGTGGTTATTCATCCCACAACGTGCGAAGAATGCAGGTTGGGGTTGGGCAATTTGTGCCTGATTTTGGGCGTCGGGAGTCGAAACCTAAATACCATAAATGACTAGTGTTGAGCCTTTTCAAAGGCTGATCTTCGGGCCACATTTTAAACCTCGTCCCAGGAATGTTAGAAGTGAATAATCGGCAGCTTTTCCTTTGCTTCATTTCATTACAGCAAGGATCTTGTTTCCATGATAAGGACCTCAGTTGTCCTCCGAGGCTCCCCTAAGGCTGTAATGGCTTAACAAGGGTCGCTTGCATGGGTCGAGCGAAAGCCTTTTTTAAACTAAACGCGTGGCGTTGCGGCGCAATCTGTTTGGTATCTTTCTTTTTACCAGCAGTTTTCTCTTTGCGCTGCAATAGTTCTGCAAATTTTGACCTTTACATGGACGCTGCAATTTCTAGTATGCAATATTTGTATTTCCATCATGGTAGCGTTTTGGTTAAGCGTTGAATCTAGCACAAAGCGTAAAAATGACAGCGGGCCGGTTGTGAAGGATCTGCTTGTATCCAGAGACCAGCTGTTGGAACTAGAATGTTCCCATTGTTTTGAGAAAAGGTAGGAAGCTCGTTTGCTTGTTCCCATCGCAACAGACGGATTTGGTGAGCCAAACAAGCTTCCGGTTTCACATGCCATGTAGCACAGTAGCACTGAGAGTACGGGTGGGATCACGACAATCGCCTTCTGGTCTTGTTTCGCGTATTGCGTAACGAGGGTAAAACTTTCCGTTCAAACACGGCCTTTCGAATCCAACACATCCCGAGCGGCCAAACCACTGTCAACTGTGCCCTTCCCTTCGACCGTAACGCTGACACCGCCGCGCGGGGGCGCCGCAGTTGCTTCGCAGCGATTTCGCTTCATGCGGGGCCTAGCCCAAAGGCAAAACTCGACAGGATTGTTAGAGGCTAGAGGGAAGCCTGCTGTCAGGAAGACATTGCCGTAAGAATAACGTGAGTACGCCGCAGCGTTCTGCGCACTGAGTTCAGATACGACTCTTTGGTAAATCGAATTCCTCCAACTCCAATCACCAGCGTAAAATAAGGTGACGTAGTGGTGTACATACGTTTGGCGAGAGCAATGGGAAGTGCGGGGGTGTCGATTTGTATTATTTATGGGGCCGAACTCCTGTGTTGATTTGTGTCTTCCAGTATTAGTTCGCGTCCAAGATTTTTGCTTCCACAGATTACTATCACACTTCCTTTTTTACCTGGCGTCATTGTGTGGCCATAGTCATCATGCTACTGAAATATATGACTGCTCGATAAATGCTAATTGACAGACAAAAAGAGGAAGTCACCACTCACCAAAATAAAACGGGCTAAGTATCATAAGTCTGTAAGTCCTAAGTCCTAAAACGGGCTAAGTCCTGTAAATATCACAAACTTTCATGGAGGTTGCGTTGTCGGACCCTGAACTCTCTTTCCCAATCATTTTAACAAACAGCCGCGCCCCCCTACGCCAGTATAACAGGTCGCGTGATTTGCACCATGCAACACTGACATTTCGGGCCGGTCAACAGGTGACATTACTGAAGACAGGGTCGGGTCTGCTGTAGGCGTAGCGGCTATCCCCTCCCCGCCCCCTGTCCTGCTCACTGACTCCTTGACAACTCTTAGCGACCATGGGTGAACTTTGCCGCGCACGTCGATCGACTAGCTGCAGCTGCTCGATGCCACTGTAAGCGTGGTTGGGTTACACTACCAGCTCAAACAGACCTAAGACAGGTCTGATTTTCGCTGTTAAATCGACTCGCTGACTTCACTTAGACGCGTCATTATAAAAACAAAGGATAAAACGTCATTCTCAAGCATCGCCGTGTCACAAGTCGGAGCGCAGTGCCCTAATTCGATAGCATTGCGCGCTCATGTTCCATTGAAAGAGCGGCGCACGTGGGTCAGCCCCAAACCCGTTAGCAATGCTACGCCGGAATATTAGTGTACGGTGATGACACATCTACAACATCGCGACAACATGGGCCATCATCGCGACACATGACAACATCGCGCCTGAAGGGAGCTTTGAGGGGTAGTATGAGTGGGTTAGGGGTTGCAGTTCTTAGTTTTGGGCACAGGCTGTGGAATGGGACTAAGATGGCTTTGGAAGTGGGGTTAATTTCAGTCGGGAGGAGCAGTTTGATACAATAGGGCAGAGGTGCGTGTTGACGCATCATTGACACACTTATGAATGACGCCTTGGGAATATTGGCCCGAATAAGGTCTCTGATACCCGAATAAGGTCTCTAATAAGGTCTTGAAACCCCATCATTTTTTTTTTAAAAATCATGTTGAAGGACCCATGAACAGTGCAACAATCCTACGTACTATAGAAGATTCGCAGCCTTACCGATGTCTGTCCTGAACTCCGCGAGAACCCCGGTGTTGAACAACCAATCCAGTGCAAGTCCAAATCACGTCATCCAGCGTCGAAAGGCATATGGTACAATATAATATACGATATGCCTGGTCATATGAGATCTCTCACAAGAGAAGCTTGTAGAACTACATATCATCTGCAATCGGTTCCATCCTTACATCATGGTTGGTTCCTAAAAATTTACGTTGACGCACCCTGAAAAGAATCGCGCACTTGCAATTGCCGCTCACACTAGCAACTGTAGAAGCTATATGAGTCAAAAGCGCGGAGACCTTATTTTTATGGAGTCAGGAGGCAGATAACACCATCTCTTAGCGTGTCAGTAATGCGTCAACACCTGCATACCTGGCCGGTATCAGCCCTGAGGTTACTGAGCAAAGGACTGAAGTTCGCCACCAGTTTGTCATCAGTGTGTCATCAGTTATCATCTGGCCATCAGACAAGCTACCAGCGCGAAGTCCCTGCACGACGCTGCACGACGCTTAAGTTGGAATAGGAAACTGGCGCATTTATAAACATGTAAGGTGGCCGAAACTTCCCCGTCATCTTCAGCCGTTGCAACATATATCAGTCCACCTTTAAGGGCTATAACAATACAGACTGTGACTCGGCTGCACCCATGACCCCGGCTTCAATACTATCGGCAGCGCATCAGCCCGGTCACCCATTCAGAGAGATCAAGCTAGAGCTTGGTAACTGGCAGTCCTTTGGTTGGATCATACGCATGCTCGTTTTACTCAACACTCCGCCGTATCAGTGTGCAGATGTGGGGGCCGACTGCCGGCAGGACCTGTCTTCGTGTCGTGCCGACGCTCGGAAGCGGAAAGGCGAGTGTTTTTCGTCAGTCAACCCCCCCCCCCCCCCCCGTCGGCTGATTGACCGTAGCCGCTGTAGCGAAATTATCAGTACATCCGCATTCACATTGATTTTGCTATTATTCACATTTGGCCCATTGAAAGAACACCAGTGGAACTGCTTAATAAAAGCTGCCAACACATTTGTAGCCTAAGACTACACATATAGACGGCTGCTTTCGAGTATGTGTAAAATGGCCTCGACGCCGATGCGGCCTTCAACTCAAACTCACCACTAAGAGCTCAGTCTTGCATGCTGATGAGTGAAGTATTCTTATTTTTAATTTTCGTTCTTGGTAGGAGTGGATGACACCCCCATGAAGCCTGGTCACCGAGAGAGAAGGGAGGCCAGCTCGCCCGACTCCGTACTGTTTAAGAGACGTCCCTAAGTGCCGTCAACAATGAGTGCGCACCGCGCTCATAGAAAAACGGCCATGCGTTGACACAAGCTAACGTATGAAGTGCCCACAGCAGCAGCCAATGAGACTTCAGCAGTATGAGTCACGTAGTATCTGTGTTTGCAGAATGGAACAATTGCTTAAGGTTACGCTGTTTATTACGATTACATGTTGTGAGGTACATTATCACTTTGGAATCCGTTTCGCATAATACAGTTTCAAAACCCGCTTGACCAGCCATTCAACAGGCTGATGACCTCTGGGCTGGCTCCGCCCTACCGGGCCGTCCCCAGCAGGACGAGCCACAGCTCCACACGGCCGCCCTACAGGGCAGCCTACAGCGAGACGGGGGCCACAGCTCCACACGGCCGCCCTACAGGGCCGCCTACAGCAGGACGGGGGCCACAGCTCCACACGGCCGCCCTACAGGGCCGCCTACAGCAGGACGGGGGCCACAGCTCCACACGGCCGCCCAGCAGGGTCGTCCCCAGCAGGACGCGGGCCACAGCTCCACGCGGCCCCCTATAGGGCCGCCCACAGCAGGACGTGGGCCACAGCTCCATACCGCCGCCCAGTAGGGCTGTCCACAGGAGGACGGGGGCCACAGCTCCACACGGCCGCCCACAGCAGGACGGGGGCCACAGCTCCATACCGTCGCCCAGCAGGGCCGTCCACAGCAGGGCCGTCCATAGCGGGACGCGGGCCACAGCTCCACGCGGCCCCCTATAGGGCCGCCCACAGCAGGACGTGGGCCACAGCTCCATACCGCCGCCCAGCAGGGCCGTCCACAGCAGGACGCGGGCCACAGCCCCCCACGGCCGCCCTACAGGGCCGTCCACAGCAGGACGCGGGCCACAGCCCCCCACGGCCGCCCTACAGGGCCGTCCACAGCAGGACGCGGGCCACAGCCCCCACGGCCCGCCCTACAGGGCCGTCCACGGCAGGACGCGGGCCACAGCCCCCCACGGCCGCCCTGCAGGGCCGTCCGCAGCAGGACGCGGGCCACAGCCCCCCCACGGCCGCCCTACAGGGCCGTCCACAGCAGGACGCGGGCCACAGCCCCCCACGGCCGCCCTACAGGGCCGTCCACGGCAGGACGCGGGCCACAGCCCCCCACGGCCGCCCTACAGGGCCGTCCACAGCAGGACGCGGGCCACAGCCCCCCACGGCCGCCCTACAGGGCCGTCCACAGCAGGACGCGGGCCACAGCTCCACGCGGCTGCTCAGCAGGGCCACGTTCAAAGGGACGGCAGCCAGAGGGCATGGCCACAGAACCCAAACTCGAGCACCTGGCTACGGACACCACACTCGCAAGATAATTGAAAGACGAGTTACACGCAGAGCAGAGGCGAATGGTGGCCGTAACAGTGCACCGAGGCGTCAGGTCGACTCAAATTACCTGACCGGAGTTGGCGCAAACACGACGTTCATAAAACGAGTAAATACGGTGGGATTTCTGCCCATATCGCACTGCCGCTAGTTCTGTCACACGGCAGCGACAGCTGCAGATATGCCCACTGGAGCGAGATAAATGAGCGCCGCTAGGCTTAGCACTGAGGATTACAGGTCTGCAGCTGGAGTCACTGCTACTAATCGCTAAAATCGCTACGCAGCTTCACATCTAAGCAGCTTTAACGTTTGCAGTGCAGCCTTGGCCACTTAAACCACGGTCATTTCAAACGGACTACAACCCTAAGATAAGGCTCAGTATACATAAAGTATGGGATAAAAGCTGATAATGACGCTAAGCTAGAACACACAACTGTCGTGTTCGCTCGCCGCATGAATACTCACAGGAACTCTGACAAACGCTGGCTGGGGCTCACCGCTTTAACATGCGCTGGTGACACTGCCCAATCAGGCCGCCCGCACACGGTCCAGCTCTTTAAAACGCCAGCGAACACGCCATGCTAGCATGACACGGTAGACGGCACAGCAGCTTCATGGCACGTGTCCGTGCACCTTTACACAAACGGCGCGACTACGTTAATGGCTTGGTCCGTGACAAGACGTCCGCCAAACACGTTGCTGTACCTCACGACCGCGCCGTTCATGCCGCAGCTGACACGTGACTCATGCCGTCCGAAGTGGGACATCTCCGGACGCAGTACAAGGTGACCAATTCCATGGGTGGTCGTCCCGTCATTGGACAAACACACCCCGATTTGGGTTCGGGCGCAGCGTCGACAGCCTCACCGCTGAGCGGATCCCCGCCCAGCCGAGACGCCGTGACACGCAGTACCACCTACCGCCTGACGCGGCGGCCAGCGCTCTGCGGCCGGTCACGTGACCCGTTCAGCGGTCTCGCTCTGTACGGCCAGGCCTGCCGTGCGGTGTGCCGGGGCTCCGTCTCTGGCCCGCTCCCGCGCTACACCAGCGCGGCGGAGCCGGCCGCGGCACCGCGCTCCTCCCCGTCCGATGTGAGCTCCCCGTCCGACGGCATGGCGATGGCCTGGTCACCACCGGCCGCCGCCGCCTCCGCTCCGTCCGGCGACGCCGCGGCGGCGGCGCCCGCTCCCAGCATGCCGCCGCCCACCTGGAAGACGGCCGGCGCCGGCGGCGGCGGCGGCGCGGCGGCCTGCAGGCCGAGCCGGTGCCGGGCGCGCGCCTCCAGCCGCTCGGCCAGCAGGTGGCGGCAGACGCCGAAGAGCGGCTGGGCGGCGGTGGCCGGCGGTCGGGGCCGCCTCACCGGCAGCCGGTGCACGGCGCGCCGCCAGATGGGACCGCCGGCGCGGTAGCGGGCCAGGTCCTTACGCGTCACCATGCCGATCACCTGCCGCATAGGGCAGAACTCGAGTCAGCGGCGCAGTCGGACTTCCCGGCGGCCGCCAGGGCAACACACACGGTAAGGTGACCACCAGATCATCACCGAAGAGCGCGCGCGGGTGTGGCGTGCGCTGGAGTACTCCCGTGCACGTCCAAATGCGCCTATAAACGCACGCCCTGCACCCGTGCGGGATGATGTTTAAGTTCACGGTCATCTGGGACCTCATGAATGATCCTCAATGTGACCATCGTGATCACTAACGATCCTTCCGACACTGGACCGTGTCACATGCTAGAGCACGTTTTCATGACAGCGGTGCACCCCAGACCAGCGAAGGCTCCACACAATCGCCACTGTCGGAGTGTTACTTTCCGCCCCCCCCCCCCCCCCCCCCCCCGCCCACTGCGCATCAGCCGCCTCGGCCGGCCGCACAGCTGGCTCCGCTCCGCACAACCGGCCCACCGGCCGGCCGTTCCTGCTGGTCACCTGGTTCGAGTTGTTCACCACCACCATGTGCCGGAGCAGCTGGGCGCGAAACACCGCGTAGACGCGCGGCAGGTTAGCCGACTGCAGCACCACCGTGCAGCCGGGGTTCATGTAGTGCGCCAGGTCAACGTGCATGCGCCGCTCGTCAGCCGACAGGTGTACCTCCTGGCGGGACAGCGGCAGCGTTAGCACCGACACACACCGGCCGACAGGCATACCTCCCGACGGGATAGCGGCAGCGTCAGTACCGGTGCACACCGGCCGACAGGTGTACCTCCTGACGAAAAGCCTACCACTGCCACTCCTCCGCGCCGGCCTGCCACTGCCCTTCCACGACGCAGGTAGCCGCTGTGGCCAACAGCATTGCCACCTCACTCCAATGAAGAGGATAGCCTAACACTAGAGAAATAGAAATCCTCCGCCTTGACCCCGCGGCCTAGGTCACACATTCTGCTCTGGGGCTACTCACGCCTCAGTCAAATTTGGGCTTTAGCCGTTGACTGTTTCAACTTTAGCCGGTTTCATAATTCGAACCTTGGATAGAGAAGCCTACACGCTAATGGCACTTGGTGTATAGTGTTCCAACATAACTTGCGTTTAGATTACGATGCATGTGAGATACGCATCGTCCTTTGTTTCCTATTTGGTCCCGAGGTCGTAAAGGTAATTATTTCTGAATCTTGCACGACCCTGGTCCAGAATAAGCGACGAAGCGAGCTATGCGTATCTTTTCGACCTCATTTCCTTAATATGACCGAAGTCCGTCCAATGTACCTTATAATCACATACAGTGTGCAAACAATCGGTCTAACAACGCACGCCCAATTTAGCAGTATCATCATAGTATAACACTCAAATAGTCAGTTCCTATAACGGGCATAGTGGATAAACTCGAGCTTGGAGATATTCCATCTCTTTGACATAGCCCAGGTGCCAAGAAACCTTCCATGGCTTTACATCCATCAGAGATGATACGCGAGACAAGACCCCATGACACCCGCCATGAGTGCCTACCCTCCACGTCGTAACCCAGACGGCTCCAACTCCCTCACCTCTCCGACCTGGTCCGGGTGGGCCGACTGGTCTCTACGTCAGACAGACGCGGCGCCGGCGAACGCTAGGAGCCGGACAGACCACCAGAGCCCCTCACCGTGTGCGACGGATAGCGCGGGTAATCTTCGTTGTAGAGCACGGCGCCCCTGCTGCGCACCTCTTCCAGGTACACCTTGTGCTTGAGGATCTCGACGAGCTGGGAGCGCAGGATGAGGCCGCGGTACCGGCCGTGGTGGGCGCAGCGCCCGTGCACGGCGCGCGCCGCCCGCTCCGGCGCCGGGCTCGCCTCCTGGTCCGAGCAGTCGGAGTGGCACGGCTCCAGCGGCGGCGGCGCCTCGTCGCTCTCCTCCTGCCGGAGCGGCACACGGCACATTTCACCGCAGTCTGCTACGCCAAGTGAAGCATGGATAGGACGTTGAGCAGCCCAATGACCGCCGGCAACATGCACCATGATGAATGACATGGCGTCCGTGTTCACCCTGCAGGTTAACACAAGAGAGCAACTTTTGTAGCCTACAGGTCACAACAGGCCAATGCCCAGCATTCCCCTCCCCCAGCCCAGAGTCCGCCTGCTGGAGCCGGTGCTGGGCAGCGACGCCTCGCTAGGCCTGGCCGGACCGGGGATCGGGCGCTGACCATACTCAGCTCGCTCCGGCGCCCCCCTTCGTCCTGTCCCGTTCACTCACACCGGGCGCCGGCGGGTCCACCACCGGGAAGCCGTTGTGCGCGCACGAGTCGAGCAGATCGTAGATGGCGCCGGCCGTCTCGCAGGTGTGCACGCAGCGGACGGGGGCGGCCATCACCTGGCGGCCGGCGCACAGAGTGAGAAACCAGCGCCGGCGGCCGCCGCAGACCGTGCGGAGCCTGACCTCCGTCAGAGCACACTACGCACACACAGTCGGCGCCGGCAGCCGCTGCAGCCCGAACACTGACCATGGGCCAGCGTGATGGTGGCGGATTCAGATACCGCCTGGAAGCCCTCCTGAGGGCCAGTGTGCTCGCGCACCAGGAGAACGGCGCACCGTCCCATGATAATGGAGCTCAGCAGGACTCGTACAGTGTTTGGAACATATGCCGCAAGGTTCCGGCCGACCCCGGACAGGCCAAGACACGTCCCTCGGACTGGGGACCGAGCGGCCGAACCCGGACAGACCGGGACACGTCCCTCGGACTGGGGACCGAGCGGCCGACCCCGGACAGACCGGGACGCGTCCCTCGGACTAGGGACCGAGCGGCCGACCCCGGACAGACCGGGACACGTCCCTCGGACTGGGGACCGAGCGGCCGACCCCGCACAGACCGGGACACGTCCCTCGGACTGGGGACCGAGCGGCCGACCCCGGACAGGCCAAGACACGTCCATCGGTCTGGAGACCGAGCGGCCGACCTCGGACAGACCGGGACACGTCCCTCGGACTGGGGACCGAGCGGCCGACCCCGGACAGACCGGGACGCGTCCCTCGGACAGGGGACCGAGCGGCCGACCCCGGACAGACCGGGACACGTCCTTCGGTCTGGAGACCGAGCGGCCGACCTCGGACAGACCGGGACACGTCCTTCGGACTGGGGACCGAGCAGCCGAGCTCGGACAGACCGGGACACGTCCTTCGGACTGGGGACCGAGCAGCCGAGCTCGGACAGACCGGGACACGTCCTTCGGACTGGGGACCGAGCAGCCGAGCTCGGACAGACCGGGACACGTCCTTCGGACTGGGGACCGAGCGGCCGACCTCGGACAGACCGGGACACGTCCTTCGGACCGGGGACCGAGCGGCCGACCCCGGACAGGCCGGGACACTCCCTGCAGCCCGCCACACTCACGTCTGTGACGAGCACGTGCTCGCTCTCGGGTGGCGGCCGCCAGCTCAGCAGCGGGATGCCGTCCAGCTCGATGTGCGCATCGTACAGACTCTGAAACGGGCCGCCGTCAACCGTCAGAGGTCCACGGGATCCCGTGCAGCATCAACGCAGTGGATATTCCGATTAGTCTCACGATGTCAGAATGGGCGGTCACGGCTTCAGACCACGATCGACTGTGGCGCTCACCTCATTAAAACAGTCGGCGACGTATTTGGAGATGATGAGGACGAACATGAGCACGGGCCCGAAGCTGACGACGCCGGCCGCCTCTACGATGATGAAGGTGAGCGAGATCGCCATCCTCACCACACCGCCCAGCATCGCCGCCGCGCCGAACAGGGCAAACTTGCCCGGGTCCACCCAATCCTGCGCCCGGCCGGTCACGATCACGTGAGGTCGCCAATGCCCGGGTCAGCACACCCCTGTACCAGCCCTCTACGCTCGCGGCGTGTCCGTCCCGCCCGCGCGCGCGGCGTGTGAGTGGGCCCTGCCTGCGTCTGACAACACGAAACAGAGAGCTGGGGAGAGCAGCCCAGCGGTCTCTGCCTGCATCTGACAACATGAAACAGCGTGCTGGGAAGAGCAGCCCAGCGATTCAGCGAACCTGATGAAGTCGCGAGCTTAGTATCGCATTCCGCGCTGGGACCGAGCATCGCAAAAAATGATCGCAACGTCCAGCACTGTTCTTAATGACGTCCAACCTAAGAACGGCTCGCGACCTTCCGGCAGCCGACTCCTACGGACATCAGCACCCCGCATCAGAAGACGCAGGCGGCGCGAGAAGAGCCGCCGGCCGCGGCGCACCAGCGGCCATAACGCACCGCCTCCGGCAGGTAGGTCAACAGGAGGACGGCGAAGAAGCGGCCGAAGGCGGCGCCCGCCACCAGCGACGGGATGAACACGCCGCTGGGCACCGGCAGGCCGTACGTCCACAGCGTGAACACGTAGTAGTAAACGGCGAACAGGCCCATCGGCAGCACGTGGTAGGTGCCTGCGGCGAGGACGGCAGTGATTTTTTTCATTTGGAGCGCCAGCGACTGCGCTGGTCATAACAGCGCGCAGGAGCCATGGCACAACCGGGATTCGAACCCGGGACCCCACGTAGGAGTCCAATGTGCTGACTACTGGGCTATCGCACCCCGGAGGGGCGGGGGACGTCAACGGCACGTCTTGCTATCCCACTGCACGTGCGACGTCTTCGCCACGCGCATGGAAAACATCTGGCAACATCCAATGTTCAGCTTCGAGACAAAACAGTGTGTCTTGAAGTTCCTTTTCTCCTCTAAAACTTCTTTGAAAATACAAAGCCTTAAGAATCATGACTCTGGGCGTCTACCAGAGACGTGTTTATTTCTATCATTACATATGGCGAATACGAACTAATGGGGAGCGTTAGTGTTAACAGCCCGAAAGGTCAAATACGAAGTGCAGAAAAGGCAAGGCTGCCAGCCATCCCAACCGTCGCTAACAAGCATAAAGCTCTTTCCCGTTTAACTGACACGACACACTGCGTGGCGTCCCCGCCGCCGGCGCGTCGCCCACCTAGCGAGCCGTCCGTGCCGGCACCACAGAGGGCGCTGCCGGCGGTGGCAGCGCTGGCGGCAGCGGCCGGCTCGCTCACCGGGCTTGCAGTGGAGCAGGCTGCGCAGGCTGGCCTCGGGCGTCTGCAGCAGCAGGTCCGTCATGCCCAGCACGTCCGGCGTCAGGCGACACTGCCGGCCACAGAAGGCTGTCCACCACGGACCCCGGGCCTAGCTCTTCAATGACTTACGACACAGGCTCCGCCAACCGAGGCGGCGCGTCACAGATACACGCCAATGGGGAACGCCTTTGGTCACAAATGTGGACACAAGTCGAATCAGCGCACCCCATCCCATGGAGATGTAAAGCGCGCAGGAATGACGCACTTGAATATTATTCCAAAAGCAGTTGTTGGCGTATGATCTGAAATTGGATACGTCATTACCCATCCCACTTTCCACATGAGATCGAGACCTGCCCGCTGGCCGGACATGCAAGACCATCACAAGCGCATCAACTGTTGCTACGCGTTATCATGCCAGCATCGACGACCTGCCTGTAAAGGAAGGCAGTTGCCTCGCCTCTCGACCGAAAAGTCAAATTCAAATGTGGCTGGCGGCAGAAGCCCAGTCTTTAAGGACTGAGCTTCCAATGGCTTATGAAGAATGGGTCTCGGGCCACTGCAGCGTGCCAGCTAGTCAGACGGCATGGCGCGCGCAAGCCAGTCAGAGCACGGAAGGAGAGCCCCTAGCTGACGAGACTGCTCCTTACAGCAGTGTCGTCGGTTGTAGGGCTCTCCCACCTCGCGCATGCCGTACCGTTTAGCGTTCTGCCTCGATAAGCTGCCGCCAAACGTGCAAAGTTAGCCCTCATGAAGCCCAAGCAAGCTAACCATCAGACTCCTCACCCCCCCCCCCCCCCTCCTCCCCATACGCCCCTGATTCACGACCACCCCCCCCCCGCACCACAGATGTGGGCGTCGCCGGGCGTGCGCGAGGCGTGATGCCGTGTCCACCGGCCGGCCGCGCCGCTACAGACCCGCAGGATGAAGGCGTCGATGCTGTGTCCGTACAGCTGTGACTCCCCGGTCACCATCACCAGGTGGGCCACCATCAGCACCATGCAGGTGGACACGAGCAGAACCTCCGCCAGCCGCAGCGGCCAGCTGGTAAGGCACCTAGCCCGGCAGGGGCAGCCACAGTCAACGGCTTCCCCCAGGTGGTCAGCCATTTGGCCAGGCAGGGGCGGACAGTCAACGGCTTCCCCCAGCTGGTCAGACATCTGGCCAGGCAGGGACGGACAGTCCACGGCTTCCCCCAGCTGGTCAGACATCTGGCCTGGCAGGGGCAGTCACAGTCCACGACGTCCCCAGACAGTCCCACCGTTCACAGACACATTTCATCGCATTATTTCTACCGGCGGAAGGGTATAGTCAACTACCCATCCACCACAGACAACACCGAGCGACGAAACAGAGCGGCGAGCGTGCCCAGAGCACATAGGAAGCCGAGCGAGCGAGCCCAGACCCCATAAGGAGCCGAGCGAGCGTGCCCAGACCACACAAGGAGCCGGGCGCGCGTGCCCAGACCACATAAGGAGCCGAGCGAGCGTTCCCAGACCCCACACGGAGCTGAGCGAGCGTGCCCAGACCACATAAGGAGCCGGGCGCGCGTGCCCAGACCACATAAGGAGCTGAGCGAGCATGTCCAGACCCCACAAGGAGCTGAGCGAGCGTGCCCAGACCCCATAAGGAGCCGAGCGAGCGTTCCCAGACCCCACAAGGAGCTGAGCGAGCATGCCCAGACCGCATAAGGAGCCGAGCGAGCGTGCCCAGACCACATAAGGAGCTGAGCGAGCGAGCCCAGACCCCATAAGGAGCTGAGCGAGCGTGCCCAGACCACAAAAGGGGCCGAGCGAGCGTGCCCAGACCACATAAGGAGCCGAGCGAGCGTGCCCAGACCACATGGGGAGTCGAGCGAGCGTGCCCAGACCACATAAGGAGCTGAGCGAGCGTGCCCAGACCACATAAGGAGCTGAGCGATCGTATGACATTGGCGCCAACCGGCCCGGCCGCTCACCGAGCGGTTCGCTAATCTAATTTGCAGACGGCCTAGCCCTAGCCCCGAGGCAGTAAGCACGTCACGACCAGCCGGCCGCGGCACCCTGGACCGACCCCGACGGCCCTTCCACCGACCTGCGCCTCACGAGGCTGATGCGGACGTTGAGGAAGACGAAAAGGGCGCCGAGCAGGCCCAGCACGATGGCCATCAGGCCGTAAGCGGCGCCCTCGTACCCGATGGCGTCGATGCGTCCCTCGCCGAACGCGCCGAAGTCAAGCAGGCCGCTGAACAGCAGCTCACCTGCCGAAACGGGCTGCGCGTCACCGACCAGCGCTGGGGTGTGGTGACTGGGGTCGGGTTGTCGCCCCCGGAGCTGGAGTGTGGTGACTGGGGCCGAGCTGCCGCCCCCGAAGCTGGGGTGTGGTGACTGGGGCTCGGCTGCCCCCCCCCCCCCCCCCCCTCTCGGAGCTGGGGTGTGGTGACTGGGGCAGGGCTGTCACCCCCCGGAGCTGGGGTGTGGTGACTGGGGCCGGGCTGTAGCCCCCCGGGGCTGGGACATTTACATGGGACTAGCAGCAGGCGCTGCGTCCACTGCAAGGGACCGACGGCCGACGCCAAGTCCGCCGTCCGGGAGCAGAGGCGGCACCGGCCACCATCACCAGACATGCCCGTCACAGTGCCACCGTCACCGAGCGCAGCCCTGACCAGCCATCACATCACAGTCAGCCGTCCAGCCAGAACGCTATGGTACGCCGATACGAGCAGCCGAGGCTCAGTTCGACGCGGCCGTTGTCATGGGAACGCCGAGAGCCGGGCCGGGCTGGACCGGCGGACAGGCGGGCGTCGCGCCGGCCGCATACCTGGGTGTCCGTACACCACGCTCAGCAGCTGCTTCAGCACCAAGGTGGCCAGGAACGAGGTGAAGAGGAAGCGCCAGAGCAGGTCCTGGTGCAGGTGGCTGGCGCCCTCCTCGATGGCGAACATCACACCGCCTGGCGGCCGGTCCCAGCGTCAGCGTCGCGGCTCGCTCCGGAGCTGCGTCCCGCCGCCCGGCACGGCTCACGACGAGACCAGGTCGCGTCGGCGGCCGCCGACTGCTGGCGGCGCGCTGGGGCCTCGTCATCGCGCAGTGCGGCATGCGGCATCACACAGGTCCACATGAAGTTTGCCGCCGTTGGGGACCGCCAGGAGCGGCACTGACACCTCGACTGTGCCCCCTCTGGCCCCACCGAGCCGGGCTTGCCTCCGGGTGCGCCTCAGACCGCCGACACTGCCCTCCCCCGGCCCCACCGAGCCCAGGCTTGTCTCCGGGTGCGCCCAAGACCGCCGACACTGCCCTCCCCCGGCCCCACCAAGCCCAAGCTTGTCTCCGGGTGCGCCTCAGACCGCCGACATTGCCCTCCCCCGGCCCCACCAAGCCCAGGCTTGTCTCCGGGTGCGCCTCAGACCGCCGACATTGCCCTCCCCCGGCCCCACCGAGCCCAGGCTTGTCTCCGGGTGCGCCCAAGACCGCCGACACTGCCCTCCCCGGCCCCACCGAGCCCAGGCTTGTCTCCGGGTGCGCCCAAGACCGCCGACACTGCCCTTCCCCGGCCCCACCAAGCCCAGGCTTGTCTCCGGGTGCGCCCAAGACCGCCGACACTGCTCTCCCCCGGCCCCACCGAGCCCAGGCTTGTCTCCAGGTGCGCCTCAGACCGCCGACACTGCCCTCCCCCGGCCCCACCGAGCCCGGCTTGCCTCCGGGTGCGCCTCACACCACCGACACTCCCCCTCCCCCGGCCCCACCAAGCCCGACTTGCCTCCGGGTGCGCCGAACGCCGCTGCCACGCCGGCAGCCGTGCCGCAGGCCACGAAGTCGCGCTTCTCGTGGTCCTCCCGGAAGAACCTGCCGGCGGAGGCACATACCAACACAATGTCAGGGGAGCAGTCTGGAGCGGCGCCCGGCGGCACACACTCCCGTTCGGGGAGCGGTCTGGGGCAGGTGCCCAGCGGCACATACTGCCGTCGAGCGAGCGGTCTGGAGCGGCGCCCGGCGGCACACACTGCCGTCCAAGGAGCGGTCTGGGGCAGGCGCCCGGCGACACACTCTCCCATCCAAGGAGCGGTCTGGGGCAGGCGCCCGGCGGCACACACTGCCGTCGAGCGAGCGGTCTGGAGCGGCGCCCGGCGACACAAACTCCCATCCAAGAAACGGTCTGGGGCAGGCGCCCGGCGGCACACACTCCCGTCCAGGGAGCAGTCTGGAGCGGCGCTCGGCGGCCCACACTCCCGTCCAGGGAGCAGTCTGGAGCGGCGCCCGGCGGCCCACACTGCCGTCCAAGGAGCGGTCTGGAGCGGCGCCCGGCGGCCCACACTCCCGTCCAAGGAGCGGTCTGGAGCGGCGCCCTGTGACACACACCCCTGTCCAGGGAGCAGTCCGGAGCGGCGCCCAGCGGCACACACTTTCGGTCAGGGAGCGGTCTGGAGGACGCCCGGCGGCACACACTCTCGGTCAGGGAACGGTCCGGAGCGGCGCCCGGCGGCACACACTTTCAATATCCGAGTCCGGAGCGGCTCAGTGGTATGATCGGAAAGTGACGGTCCTGGGTATCGGCGGCAAAATCTAGCATAGCCGGCAAGGCAGTGATACACGGCATACAACCGGGCTCAACTACCATAACTCTTTTTACATCAGCAGTGTATGGTAACGGTCGGCACATTAGAACATTCGAGAAACGAAAACAAATTGACTGATTAAACATTCCAAAGTGCCTTGTGCCAACCCGGATGCCTTGTGCGGTGCTGTGGCCCTCGCCTGAGGGAGGGCAGCACTTGAAAGTGCCTCTCACTTGAACAGCGGCGTGGTGAACTTCAGCGTCGATGACTTGCCCTGGGAGAAGCCGGCCGCGATCACGGCGCCAGAGTGGATCATGGGCCCTTCCTGAGCCAGACGGCACGCTAGCGTTATCTCACGCGGGACGGTGCGACGCGGCAGACGAGCGGCAGGCAGACCAGCCAGGCCGCCAGGCCGGGTCCTGTCCCGTCCAGCGACCGTAGCCGCGCGCGCACAGCAGCGGGAGGGGGCGTCTTACATCCGTCATAATCAAGTCAGACACGCTGCACATCAAGCGCGATGGTTTGGAAAATGTCGCAGCCACATGCCGACCCATCCGTTTGAGATATCCGCGCGCGCGCCTCCACAGTTCTCCTGAAACAGCTCAAGTGCGCGGAAATACTCCTGTTGCATGCACAGTCAGGTGCCTTCGAATACCACTTTTTGGAAACGCTAAGTTGCTCAGGGCTAACAAATTGCTCACAGACACATTCTCTCGCTCTCGCTCTCTCTTCCTCACCTTGCCGACGGGCAGACCGGCCATCACTGAGCCGTACACCCCCACCAGTTTGGCGAACAGCGTCTTGAGGCGGACGCAACGTGGGATCTTGACGCCGTTCAGGTAGCATTTGATCTGCGGGATACCGCTGCCGATCGACACCGGCTGGCGGACCGGCCGGCCGTCAGACACCCGCACACCCGTCAGACACCCCGCACCCGTCAGACACCCGCACCCGTCAGACACCCGTACACCCGTCCGATACCCACACACCCGTCAGACACACGCACATCCGTCAGAAACCCCCACACCCGTCAGACACCCACACACCCGTCAGACATTCCGCACCCGTCAGACACCCCCACACCCGTCAGACACCCGCACACCCGTCAGACAACCCGCACTCGTCAGACCCCACCCCACCCGTCAGACACCCCCACACCCGTCAGACACCCACACACCCGTCAGACACCCCGCACCCTCAGACACCCCCATACCCGTCAGACACCGGCACACCCGCCAGACACCCCTCACCCGTCAAACACCCACACACCCGTCAGACACCCCGCACTCGTCAGACATCCCGCACCGGTTAGACACCCCGCACCCGTCAGACACCCCCCCCCCCCCACCCGTCAGACACCCCCACACCCGTCAGACACCCCCACACCCGTCAGACACCCACACACCCGCCAGACACCCGCACACCCGTCAGAAACCCACACACCCGTCAGACACCCACACACCCGTCAGACATTCCGCACCGGTCAGACACCCCCACACCCGTCAGGCACCTGCACCCTCAGACACCTGCACCGGTTAGCCAACCGCACACCCGTCAGACGCCCCGCACACGTCAAACACCCCGCACCCGTCGGACACTCCGCACCCATCAGACACCCCGGCGGTCATAAGACAGCCCGCTCAGCCGGCCAGACGCCATCTCGAGAGGTGACGCGGCGCTAGCGCCCGTCACGTGCAGGGCCACGCCACGAGGCGGGCAGCGTCACGTCCCACACGACAGGCGTGGCTGGTACGTCACGCGAGCGGGGAGCGCGGTGTCAGCCGGCCTCCGCGCCCGCTCGTGGCCATATTTCAGCAACAGCTGTCACGGAAGGCTAGCGCGAGCGATGGCTACCATCAAAACGATTACTTACAGCTATGTCAACATACATATGTCAACAGCGATGTGAACATACATACAGGGGGCTAAACAAGACCAAACCATTCACGCAACAAGGTGCAAGGCGTAATGTGCGCAACGCAGCGTAATCTCAGCATCCAACATAACCACTGACCTCCAAGTACACCATGTAGAAGGCGACGCCACCGAAGAAGAGGTTGAAGGCCAGCCAGATGGAGAACGGGACGACCATGCAGCGCCAGCCTTCGCAGTGGTAGAGGTCTGGGCGGCGCCCGTCAAGGACATCACAAGCTTCTAATGCACTGTACATTACACCGGGAGGCCAGCAGCAAGCGTGGACAACACTAACGCTGTACGAGAGGGACAGGCGGCGAGCCGAGCTCAGCCGGTCGTGGAATGCTTCTTGGACGGAATGTCTCACCGCTCATACCAAACCCATCGCACGTTTGAGGCGCATCAGAATCAATTCAACTAAACACGTGCCTCTTCTGAGATCACTGCCATCGTGGAAACGTGGAAGCGGGGTCGTGGCGTCAACGGTGTCCGTGAAAGCTCCCGCGAAGGCAGTGGAGCGAGGACGGAGCGTGCCCCCGGCGTCGACCAAGAAGCTCGCTCCGCCCCGGACGGGTCGCCCCGGACGCTCCGCTCCGCCCCGGGCGGGTCGACCCGAACGCTCCGCTCCGCCCCGGGCGGGTCGCCCGGCACTGGCCGGTGAGGATACAGTGTTTGACAAGGTTGAACTTGAGCTTGGCAGTCTGTTCGATGGCCACGCTGAGGCAGACCGCGCAGAGCGCCGTCATGGAGCCTGGCGGCACGCGGGGGCGGCGCGTCAGTGTCGTGCGGTGCAGACACCGTGGCAGCCCTGCGTCAACACGAGTTAACCATTCTGCTCGGAGATCTCTGAATCTCGCTCTTGTTTGTTATGATTATCCCACTACATGTCCAATTCAAAAAGAGTTACACAACAGACCACAGTCACGTGCAGCATTACACAGCGTGAGTAAACCATAGCTGCTTAATTAGCACAAGCACGGTACACCCTCACCTATGTGGTGGGTTTCCATCTTTGTCTTTTTGGTCAGAAATGGCGAAATGCGCCGACTTAGACGCGTGGCCGAAAAGGCTCACAAACGGATGGTCCGGCCCCAGCGATCTACATCCGAGTGGAGGCCCCACTTCGACGGTCCACAGCCGAATGGAGGGCCCGACCCCGGCGGTCCACAGCCGAGTGGAGGGCCCGATCCCGGCGGTCCACAGTCGAGTGGAGGGCCCGATCCGGCGGTCCACAGTCGAGTGGAGGGCCCGACCCCGGCTGTCCACAGCCGAGTGGAGGGCCCGGCCCCGGCTGTCCACAGCCGAGTGGAGGGCACGACCCCGGCGGTCCACAGCCGAGTGGAGGGCCCGACCCCGGCGGTCCACAGTCGAGTGGAGGGCCCGACCCCGGCGGTCCACAGTCCGGAGTAACACCTACCGATGATGCAGCAAGCCAGCAGCCGGCTGATCTGTACCCAGACGGTGCCGTAAGACGAGATGATGAGCCGGTTGACGACGTTCATCTTACTGTGCACCACCTCATAGTCGAGGCTCTGTAACAAGCCGCGTCCGGGTATAGGCATCGATACGCCACAGCTCAACATCTCTTCATCTTAGATACATAAGCGTGCAAAATGGTCCGTCCGCCAACAAGAAAATGTCAAAATTGCCAGCACGCCTGACCATCTGTTTCGGTATCTCAGCAGCTCGACCACACGAGACGACCCGTCCTCAGTGACGTCACCGCGCCACATCGGCGTCCGATTCGGGTCAAGTGGCGTGGCGCGGCAACGGCGCAGCTGGCCGCGGGCGCGACCGATAGCGGGCCGTACGAGCCACACACGCCAGTCACGTGCTGCCCACAAGCCGGTCTACGCGGCGGCAGCAGACAGCTGACGCCTTCCCCCTCCCCAGCCACGGGCGATGGCAGCCTGCGCTCGCGTGCCGTGGTACGACGATGGTTGTCTGCGTCACAATTACGGAGATCGAGCCGACTAATGGCAGATAGGTAGGTATATGCCGGGGAAATGAATTAATTCGGGTGATACAGCGTATGTATCGATTGGATCGCGGCCTCTCCTGCCACTCTTTGGCGAATGAGTCTGCGGATGAGGACGTCGCCAGGATTTAACGTATGGTGGTCCGACCGATCCCAACCTAGGGGTCCAGGCAGGCGCGCTGGTAGCCAACCCAGATATTTCGATTCCCGGCGGTTATGGGCCGGCGACGCAGGCGAGACGGATCATCCACACCGGCACCCGCACCTCGTAGGCTCCGTCGATGTAGTGTCCGGTCTTGTACTCGGTGTCGACGATGATGGGGTCTTGTGGCGGCACGGAGCGCTTCCGCCGGGGACGCCGCCTCCGACGGTCTCGTGCGGGGGCGGCCTCCGCTCCGGCCTCGGTCTCGCCGTCATTGTTCACGGAGATTGCCGCACCCTGGGTGTTGACGGTCAGCACGGTAAGCAGCAAGCACCGCACTCCGGGTGTGGGTCAGAGCAGTGGACAGCAAGCACCGCACTCCGGGTGTGGGTCAGCACGGTAAGCAGCAAGCACCGCACTCCGGGTGTGGGTCAGGGCAGTGGACAGCAAGCACCGCACTCCGGGTGTGGGTCAGCACGGTAAGCAGCAAGCACCGCGCTCCGGGTGTGGGTCAGGGCAGTGGACAGCAAGCACCGCACTCCGGGTGTGGGTCAGCACGGTAAGCAGCAAGCACCGCACTCCGGGTGTGGGTCAGGGCATTGGACAGCAAGCACCGCACTCCGGGTGTGGGTCAGGGCAGTGGACAGCAAGCACCGCACTCCGGGTGTGGGTCAGCACGGTAAGCAGCAATCACCGCGCTCCGGGCGTGGGTCAGGGCAGTGGACAGCAAGCACCGCACTCCGGGTGTGGGTCAGGGCAGTGGACAGCAAGCACCGCTCTCCGGGTGTGGGTCAGGGCAGTGGACAGCAAGCACCGCGCTCCGGGCGTGGGTCAGGGCAGTGGACAGCAATCACCGCGCTCCGGGCGTGGGTCAGGGCAGTGGACAGCAAGCACCGCTCTCCGGGTGTGGGTCAGGGCAGTACAGCAAGCACCGCACTCCGGGTGTGGGTCAGGGCAGTACAGCAAGCACCGCGCTCCGGGTGTGGGTCAGGGCAGTACAGCAAGCACCGCACTCCGGGTGTGGGTCAGGGCAGTACAGCAAGCACCGCGCTCCGGGTGTGGGTCAGGGCAGTGCAGCAATCACCGCGCTCCGGGCGTGGGTCAGGGCAGTGGACAGCAAGCACCGCTCTCCGGGTGTGGGTCAGGGCAGTACAGCAAGCACCGCGCTCCGGGCGTGGGTCAGGGCAGTGGACAGCAAGCACCGCTCTCCGGGTGTGGGTCAGAGCAGTACAGCAAGCACCGCTCTCCGGGTGTGGGTCAGGGCAGTACAGCAAGCACCGCACTCCGGGTGTGGGTCAGGGCAGTACAGCAAGCACCATACTCTGGATGTACGTCACGACGATAGACAGCATGTCATGTGATTGGGGCTTTTACGACGCACTCAGCTGCTGAGGCTATATGGCGTCGCCTGCCTCTCACCCTGGCAGGAAGGGCGGGTACCGCGGGGAATCGAACCCCGTACCTCTGGTTTCCCAGACATGCAGTGGTTAACGCAGACGCGTTAACGTTAGTGTGGTGGTTAACGCAGACGCGTTAACCACCACACTATCGGCACCCCACGACAGCACCGCTGCCGTCAAAAGTCAAAAACGCGTAACTAGCAATTTCATAATTGTTCAGGAGAACGTTTTTTGTGTTATTTCGGTGTCATGGCCGTAAACGAGAACCAATCAGTAGAAATTGCACACCAATCGGGAGCGAAAACAATTCTCTATCTAGTAATGTAAAACTGAAAATAACTGGAAATAATTTAAGTCTTAACTGTTGGGGATGTTTTTTGACATGGGAAGACGGTATTGAAACCTAACGGTAGTCAAAATAAAAAAGGCGTATCTGGGCGAAAACGCGTATCTGATAATATACGCGTTTCTGTCAATTGTAAAAAGGGCCCAAGCAACGTCTCTTATCTCGGCAAAAACAAGTATTTGCGGAGTGAATCGTTCTCCTCCTATGCACTTGCTAAGGATCGTATGGGCGATTGAACAGCTCCACGGTACCAGAGAAGGGTGTCTCCAAGTCTCATTCATAAGCAATTCAGGGGCGGGGAACGTCTCTGTAAAAATGAAGCATTTGCTGGGTGTAGAGCGTCAGACATGGTGTCAAGCGTACCCGTTGTGCGTGAAAGAATGGCGGTAAGTTCGTAGTGATAAATAACCACGGTTAAGACCCATGGTATAAACATACCGAAGCCCGGTTCGCGGTTTTTATTTAAAAAAACGATCCTAAAGAGCATCGCTCATTACCATTCTATCCATCTGTCTGTGTTTTGAACGAAAAAGACTGCAACGCACGTGTATAGTCGCAGCACCTCCGCTGTGAAGATGCGCGTATTTGCAGGATTTGGTAACATCGTGAAGAAACAAATATTTTCCAGTGGTAAAAACGCGTAACTGCTCAGTTTACAATGGCTCCCAATGGCAAAAACGCGTAACTTCACAGATACGCGCTTTTGACACAGTAATGTCGCTGATCGTTGGTGACAAAACCGTGTATGTAAACGGATACGTGTTTTTGACCCGGAAAACGGAGCGCATGGAAACCATTGAGGCTAGCCTTTCACAGATAGGTGTCAGTTACTCGTTTCTGTCTTTGGAAAACCTTACAGGCACTACTCATACGTGAATCTACCAACCTTATATCTCTCTTTAATTCCTTTTAAAATAATGAACATACACTTTTTACTGGATCAAAATGTGCGCCGTGTCGAGACAAATTAAATGATACCAGTAACTCCATTTCGATGAAAATGTTAGTTACGTGTTTTTGACTTTGGACGGCAGACTGTACTCTGGAAATACGTCGTAACATAACCGAAACAGGAGTGGCCAATTTTGTGACAGCTGGCACCGGCACATGAGCTCAGGCGCACAGACAAGGTTGGACCATATCTAACATGCAATACACAGGCTCAAAGAGCATCCCTCTGGCACCACCCCAAGCCCTGCAGAGTGAGAGCCTGGCAGTGTGCCTGAGCCAGTTGTCAGAGAAGGCTCCATCTGTGGCAGCAGTGAGAGCCATGCCAGACATGCACCTGTGACAGCAGCAGCAATGGTGCAACAGCTGATGGCAGCAGTGACAGCAGCACAGCATGTCTGTCCATGACAGAGGGCTACAAGAGTTCAGCAGTGCAGACAGCAGCCACCACCCAGCCATGTGACTGTCTCCCACCATCTACAACAGCACAACTATCTACCTGTGTATAGCAGCAGACAGACCTGACTCATCTCAGTCCTTACTGAAGCAGCTGCAATGCTTACCTCCGCCAGAGCCGTAGCAGCACCAGCTCTGTCTCTGATGATGTCCCTGTTGCCTGAAAATGCTGCTGCAGATGGACCAGCCACAGGCAGAGGGTCCACCTCTGCTGAGTCATCCAGTGGCTGGTATGTTGGCCGTGGCATCTTGTTAGGTCAGCCACCCTGATATAAAGATACTGTCATCTGGAGCTCAACTGTAAACCTAGATATGCTGGGATGGTGTAAGCCAGCAGTCTGTTTTTTAACACCACAAAGTTGGGCAGAATCATCACTGTATAGCCATAAGTGCTTTCTTGCACTTTGATGATCCCTTCCCACCTCACAGTTATTACTATTACAAATTATGCTTGCAACATAAGTCACAACCTACAATTTTTATCTTAAACCTACAGTTGAGCAGTTTGATTAAGCATGTTCCACATTTTGGCCAATGATCAGCATAGCTCTCCCTCTGGCAGGGAAGGTACAAAAGTACCATTTGACCGGAAGTTTGAACAGTGACCAGGGATAATTATGAGATCAGGGCCCAGGAGCTTGAGCCCCTCCCCTAACTTTTTGAATGTACATGTGCCCTATGTACGTTGGCTGGAAAGAAGCACCCAGAGATGGCTACTAGCCCACCAAATTTGGGAAAGGTTTGATGCCAGTGGCCAGGGTGTACTTTCCTACCTAACATTAGAAAAAATCATTGTACACCATTCGTCGTGTTTAAGGCAGGACATATCGTAAATAATCACAAAACAGGTAGAATCATGCTCCTACCTTCGAATTTCAATAACTTCGATGGCGGACTCCCGAGCGCCGCGCGCACCGCACTGCGTGGACTCCCCAGCGCCGTTTTTGCGTTGCCGTTGCGTAAATACAATATTTCTGCTTACCAAGAACTCTACAAAATGTACGGGACCAAGGTAAACCATTCGTCGTGTTTAAGGCAGGACATATCGTAAATAATCACAAAACAGGTAGATTCATGATCTTACCTTCAATTTTTTATAATTACGATGGCGAGCTCCCGAGCGCCGCACACGCACAGCACCCGCGGCACCGGCGCCATTACTGCGCGGGTCACAACATTACCGCGCATCAAGCAGCATCAAGAACCATACAAATGTACCGGGCCAAGGTAACAATAATCCATGAAATTTGATCCTCGACGCCAACGGGACCATGGGTTGCAGGGAGATTGGGTGGGGAATGTAAAGCAAAATGAGAACATGGCAGCTAAATAAAAGCTCACTATATGGCACCTATATACGGCATGGAACATGGACGCCAATGGGACGCTGGGTTTGAAGGGGATATAGGGTGGGGAGGTTAGGTTAGTTTAGGTTAGGTTAGGTTAGGTTAGGTTATGTTAGGTTAGGTTAGGTAGGTTTTAGAGTTAGGTTAGGTTAGGTTAGGTTAGCGTTAGGTTAGGTGTTAGGTTAGGCTAGGCGTAGGCTAGCTAGGCTAGGCTACGGCCTAGGCTAGGCTAGGTTAGGTTAGGTTAGGTTAGGGTTAGGCTAGGTTAGGCTAGTTTAGGATATATTCTGGACTATTCTGGCCTGTGTGTTTCATAAATGTGATCCCTAAAACTTGATAATAAGAAATGAATTTGGTTGCTTTATTATTGTTCACCTTGGTCCTTGGTACATGTGTTTTATGGTTTTGATAAGGCAGAAATATTGTGCTTTCGCAACAACGCAGAGAGAAACGGCGCTTGGGAGTCGAGGCGGTGCAGTGCGGTGCGTGCGGCGCTCGGGAGCTCGCTATCGTATTTATTAAAATTCGAGGGTAGGAGCATGATTCTATCTATTTTGAAATTATTTACGATACGTTTTAAACACGACGAATGGTTTGCCTTGGTCCCGTACATTTTGTAGAGTTCTTGGTAAGCAGAAATATTGCATTTACGCCACGGCAACGCAGAAACAAGAAGAGAAGAAGCGAAAGAAGAGAAAGAGAAGAAGAAGAGTTCAGGCAGTGTGGTGTGAGCGTCACGCTCAGGGGCCCGCCATCAACGTTGTTGAAATTTGAAGGTAGGAGCATGATTCTACCTGTTTTGAGATTATTTATGATATGTGCCGCCTTCAACACAACAAATGGTGTGCAATGATTTTTTCTAACATTAGGTAGGAAAGTACACCTACACCAAGAAATAGAACATGCCTACAAAATTTTGATTAAGACCCCCACCTAGGTACCTACACAAATATTTTCACTGACCCAGTCACCTAACCATACACCAAATTGTGTAACTTAATCATCAATGCTGTCGCTCGTGTAACTTCAATGTGAATGTGCTCCGACCTTGCAGAGAAGAAGCACTAAATATATCACATAGAATGCACAGAACTGATTCAAAGATAGCAATTACACTCCCAGCATTTTTTGATCGCTTAGCCACTGGACAGGGGTAGGCCCAGCCTTGGCTAGGCCAGTCTAAGGTAAGCTACCGGGTAAACAAGGCTATACCCCTCTGGGCTACAATAAGTAACCCAAGAGGATTTTACCCAAGCGCAGCGAACAGCTTTGAGATTGGAAGCCCTTACCATGGATGTGTCTATTATTCATACACCGCTATTCCCAGCAAGCAAGCGTTTTGTCTCTTGCGTATGAAAACAACAATCGCATGAGGTTTCAGCTGGCTTGGTATAATACTCGTCTGGTAGATATACTGCGCAGTGTAACGAACTACCAACTAAAGTTGTAAAGGAATAAGGCCCTTAAAGTATAGAGCTTAGGCAAAACGCCGATGTTCGAGAGTGCGTATTCGAACTATTTTCCCTTTTACCTGGAACCGGGAGCAATGTTCCACAAAAGGAGTGGGGGGGGGGGGGGAAAGGGCTGGGTAGTATTTTGACAAATAGCTCTATATCTCTCTCGCTCTTTGAATACACATGTTCTGCATTTCTCGGTTGTTAGCACTGCTGGTTACGTCCACCTACCAGTCTGACCAATTAGTTTGTTACTCATGAGTTTGTGAGGTGTGACGCCATATGCGTGCATACACTGACGAAGTATTTCGTTCGGATGGCATCACCTGTCGTGGGTTGCAACGGAGGGCCAGTTAGGGCAACGGTGAACAGCATATACAACTGTCGTGGGTATAGCATCACCTGCCTTGGTCGTATTGCCTTTCAACTTGGTAGTATATCCCTCGGTTGATAGCCTGTTACGCTACCCAGCGTGTGCCCAGCATATCTACCAAACAAGTTTCCTACCAGGCCAGCTGGGTCTCATCCGAGTGCTGTAGTTTTTAGGCAGAGTATTGCACAAGCGTGGCTTTGTGTTGTGGTTTGTGTACCGCCCACAGCCTTGTTACGTTTGTTGCGTGTTGTTGCGTTGGAGCTGCATCGCCCCGCAGGTTGCACCGTTGCTCTGATTGAATTAAACGCAGAGGATGATTTGTTAGTTGATCGCAGTTGCTGCCGTGGTCTGAAGCCGGAGAAGCAATGGATCTTGATAACCTCAAGATGTGGTGATATAGTTCTGCTCTTTCTGCCGTGTGCTTCACATTGCTACCTTTGAAGTTGATTTCTTATGTGGAACATGCGGATGGTTCACGTAAACAAAGGTAAATTTGCAACTCATCCTACTGTGTTGGCATTTGTGGGGATGTTGAGAGAAATGGGCTTTTATGGTGGGGGAACTGTCATATAAGCATTATCAGTATCTATTTGTTAAGCAGCACTTATTCAACACAAGTTTTTGTGTGACTGAAAGTATGATATTGGATTCTCTATTATATGTGTGCTTGATTTTGACATGTGCTTGATTGATATGACTTGAGATATGTGCTTGATCATCAGCTAAGGCCTTGGCAGCAGTTGGCTGAAATAGTTTCCACCTGAATGACTGTAACAGTCTACCAAACAGCTTTTACCAGTTTCAATCTCAATCATATCTCTGCCTAGATATGATATATTTTCTACGGTTGCACAAGGCACCATGCTGTGGGGAGAATCAAACACAATGGATATCAATATATGTCATGCAGTGAAGGTGGCTGTGCAGAGATGTCTGGTGACTGATAATTGAACTCTATAACTATAAAGTGGTGACTGGTGGCTGATAATTGAACCATAACTATAAAGCACCATGCACATAAATTTTGGGGCAGAATTGAGCACTTGCATATTGGCTGAGCTGAACTTTACTTTTGCTCTAACCTGCTCCCATGAGCCATGATAACAGGAATGTTGTGCACAACCCTTAGAACATGCAGATTTATAATGGTATGCTTTACATTGAAAAGGTATCATGTTATGATACATATATGATCACGGTTCTGCAGGCTGAGGAATTCGTGCTTGCAAATTCTATTTGGCAGGTCTGGCTTTGAAGACTGACTGGGTTGTGACTGT
>NW_023596746.1:14325638-14348206 GCF_011947565.3 Pollicipes pollicipes
ATGTGACCTGCGCTGGTCTCGTTGGTTTGGCGCCAGTCGTCGTTCCTCCGAGCCGTGCTCGCATTGCAGTCACGGAAAAGCATGTCATGCTCTTTCGCTGAGACATCAACGTCATGTTATATTTTGGGACACTTTCGAGGAGTCCTGCATCAAACTAATGTGCTCTGTTGTTAGCCCACTTTGATGCAAACGGCTTGCTAGCATCCGAAGCATGTTTGCAGGTATTGAAAAACTTTCTGGTAGCTTCCTAAATTTGGACAGATTCTTACCTTCCTTAGATCGTTTCGATTTCTTTCATTTCATGCAAAACGTGGGAAACCATTCTAATAGTCCAACAGATGTAGAAAACTGCGCGAAGGCACTCACGTTGAGCATATATGGAGGGATACATGTTTGTATGTGCGCAAAACTGCAAGTGTGCATGTATGTGCCCAGAAACCAAATGTCTAGGTATTCGCATGTACGACGTAAAGTTATGCATGCATCGCATACATTAAGGAGTTTGCAAACCACGATTGTGCATACCTGCTTTAAGGCCGCAAATTGTAGTTATGTTTTCGCTTGCCTTTCGCGCTGACGGTGACATCTCATACAGCCGAAAAAGGACACTGGTTGTTATGTATCCTTTCCCTTTGACTGTAAGGCGTAAAAGCTTATGTCAGTACACATACATTTCTAGTTACACATACGTTCATGCAACATCAACTGTTAATGCGCAATCCATTACCGCACCGAGAAGCCGACTTGAGACTATGACTATAAAAGGCACCATAGCCATAAGTGCCACGACGCATCTTAGAATGGGCAAAAGAGCTGACACGGAACGGCGCCATTGGGGCGTCACTCGGTGTGGCCGACTACGCGCCGCCACCGCCGCCGATGGCTGCCGGAGGTGCACGCTATTTGTGCTGTCCTGTTGTTGGCCTCTTTGTATATATATCACGTGACTTATGATATTGTTCTTTTTTGGTGTATCAAAAGTGTCTTAGAAGCCAGAGGCACAGGGTCGATTCTCCGCGGTGTCCACCCTTTTTCCAAGGGTGAGGGGCGGGCGATGACATACAGTGTCAGCAGCTGAAGGCCTCATAAAACCCCGTCAGCAATGCACCAACAAAAAGGCCACCGATAACACTACCTAAAGCGCGCACCAACACAAACTTCGTGGCCAGTTTTCCACCGTCAATATTTCATGGAACGTTGGTTATCACAAATGCAGTGAACGACCTTATAATTTAAATGAAATTAGCATCGTGAACAGTACGCACAAAATATGACTCAACTCCTATTTTTTCCGGCATGGGCACGGTACCAGGGAGGGGGAGCCAAGAACACGCCCCTCCTTTATGGGACGGTTATATGTCTCAGATTATGGAAACGCTAGGGGAAAGACCGTCCAAGTTAGGATATAACTGTTTTCGAATGCTTAGATAACAGGGACAGCTTAATCAAATGAGAAGAAAAACACTAAGTTAGCAAAAGGTGAATTCTCACCCCGTAATGTTGCACGTTTCAGAAAGCCGTCTTCATTATGCGTGTCTTCAGTATGTTTGCCGGAGAGGGTTCTTGTTCGTTTAGTTTCCACTTCTCTTCTATGTGGAGAAGAAAAAAACGTGTCGGTGGCGTTTTTGGGTCTTTGAGCACAAGAGCTCATTGTTTCGAGTTTTCCGTTTTGTGTTTCACAAACGTGTTACTTTGGCCAACACAGCGACTCCGCCAAAGATTACGCTTTTGCGGCATGTTCCTCAAAGCAAAAAGTTTATCTTGGTAGTTTTAGATCAAAGACCCCCACTGACCTTCATACCGGGACCCAAGTTCAATGGAAATATCGTGATCATTATTCAATTGTCTAATTGCCCTAAGCACCCATCTCAAAGATGTATGTTTCGCCTAACACTACGCTGTCGCATCAGATTAAACGATTCCCTCGGAATCGCCTTCGCTGACAGCCGTGACCTAACTTTGACATGTGATAGGACAGCGACCTTAAAAGGTGCATCTAAATTATGTTGCCCAAAAGACCGGCTGTTAGTTTTTATAGTTACGCAATTTTCCAACGCGGCTACGCTGTACCGTTTACAAGTTATTCTGGAAAGAAACATCGGGGGCGTCAAACTGACCCCCGCCCGGGTGCGCGTTGATAGTGATGCACTTACGTTGGGCAATATTCATCCATTCCGAACTTGACTCAATATATCCAGAATCGAGGCGATATATACCAGAACACTTTAATTCCTCTTGGGATTTCAGCCACTTGATTTGGTAGCACTGCAGAAAACACCATATCTTACCTTACCTTGCACTTTTCAGTCATTTAGAAAGAGACAAGCTTTCGGATCCCGTTCGCGCCTAGCTCGTATATGGTTAATAACCGGGCTTGGTCTTGGATTGAAATATGGTACATTTTGCAGAGAAGTGATTGATTCAACCTGAACGTGAAGAAGCGAAGGGACTTGGACAGACCAGGGCAGTGCAACACTGATTATTCCAAAGTTTCGTCAAGGAGGCATCAAAATATACTATAAATATACCAGCATCGAGGTTAAGATGAAATTTGTTATTGGGTACCAAAAGGTGACAGTGGTGAGCTAGCGGGCATTTTTGGTGTAAGCTGTGCGAACCGCGTAATTGTAATCGCGTAATCGTATCAGTCGTGAAGCGCTTGGAGTTGGGGCGGGGTAGTGTGCGGCTAGGGGGCTGTCGTGGTCGTATTGTTGTACAGGAATTCACAGTGGCACCTGGTTAAGTTAAGTTATCTTGGTCTGCGCCCCTACACATTATGCTTAGGTCAACACATTACGGCTTCAAGTAAGCATTCTGCAGCATAATGGTCACATTATGACAGTTTCCCGCGCGCTGATTCTGCTGCGAACAGCCCGGCTAAGGCTACCGGTTCCTGAGTGCTGCATGGTAATGGCTGGTCAGCATGTTCTAAGGCTCATCCATGCTGGAGTTGAGAAAATTGTTGTTTGTCAATAATATATATGTACATATGAGACAAAAATATGATATATATATATATATATATATATATAGTTATATATATACTATATATAGGCAATATATAGCCATATCTAGTCATATAAATCCTTAAGATGCAGTCGCTGTGCTAAGCAAACGTGAGAGAGAGTTGTTAGAGAGAAGGGATTATATAATTATAATCGTCTATACATACCTCTAAAAATTTACTAGGCAGTGTGATGCGGACGACCGGGCTACAGCCTGTATAGGGTTCCTAGCTTTATTGTGTCCGACGTATCCAGAGCCGGCTGTCCTCAGCGCGGCCAGAGGTAAACCAGGCACTGGGCCAGGTGCTTGAAAGTGAGTGTTCCAAAATTATATCTCACTTAGTTGAAAAGTGTTGGCGGCAACGGGATTCTATCGCATCCTTAGATAATCGCGGCGTATGCATGGGTCTATAGTTTCCCTTAAAGGACTGCAACGGCATACACTTTTGATCCGGAATTAAAAAAAAACAAAGACGGAAGCTTAACATGGTTTGTACTTTTATGCATTTATACGCTCAAGATTTAGAAAGCTGTGGACCCGAAAAAATGCCGTTTTAACCGGAGACGCTATGTTTCCTAGTCATGAAATGTGTGCCGTTGCCTGCAGTATTTTATCCTAGACTGACACCCATCAAAACTACCGTCCAGTGGAAACTGTTCCGGTCGTTGATGGCGGCACAACGCTGTAGACATATTTTAGTCGACACTGGACGAAGCCTGCGGGCTTAAAGAATTGCCAGCGGTGCCCCTCGAGTAGCCCCCAATGCGGGTGAAGGCACGATGTCGTCAGGATTCAAGTCTATCCCGAATGAAGGAGCGGGTACATGGCCATTATATCTTCACCACATCTTCGGTAATGCACAGAAGTAGGTCAAAATGCTGCTTTCGTTGTATATATATATATATATATATATATATATATGTATATATATATATATATATGTATGTATATATATAAATGGTTTATCTCTGGTAATTGCAACCATTTTAGTCGTGCGCCGTTGCACCCGCTCACAAGCTTTTGGTCCGTACGGTTAAACAGTCCCCACACAAGATCACCGTACTCCCCACGTGCGGTCCCACGAGGGCCTTGTACAGCAAAGGTAGTTTTTTCACGTCATTGTAATATAAGCTCTTCAAAGTATAAATACAAGCTAAAAAAAATGGCAGCTTCAAAGGGCAATAACATGACGAGTTGTACGTTTTGGATGTGTCTTGAACTGAACTTGACCCCATTTTTGGCAAATAACAAGTCACCCAGTCTGAGATTCAGTTTGGCTGCAGTAATACCACATGGGTATCACCGGCGTATGCTTCCCACTCCCTATAATGGTGTGAATCAACAACCTTGCACGAAAGCCATGCGTTATGGTATCAGTACACGTACAAGACAATTTCGAATACTCCTAGCTCCTTCATTCGGCTCTATGTGACAAATGCTGCGAACAAATATCGTTTTAACCTTACATCCATTGCCAGCGAGTTCACATCAGCCGACGCATAAATCTGCGCTGCAAGCGGCGCTTGATTAAGCGAGGAGGTTAGAAATGCTTTCAGCTGAGTGCTTCGTGATGTCCACAACAAACAAAAACAAAGAGGCAGTGCCAAACTGTCAAACACTTAAAGATTGGAAGTCCAAAATCGGCGAGTGCGCCGCCGGGGCGGCGATCGGTGGAAATCGGACGAGAACGGAAAGGGATCAAGATGGGACGCGTGGTGGCAGCGGATCGAGTGTGATGATCTCTCCACCTCTCTCTCTCCTCTCTCCTCTCTTCTCCGTTCTCTCTTCCCGTTGTCACTCTCCAAATACGAATCGCTCTGGTATCTTCATCTCCTGCTTCTCGTCCTCTCTCTCTCTCTCTTCCTCTCTCATGAAAGCCCCAGACGGGACCGGGCCGAAATGGAGGAGTAACCGGTCTGGTCCGGACGACGGCGGCACGGGAGCCGCACGAAACCTGACGCGTTGGGGCCGGGCGGGACGGGACCGGATGACATCGAACGGACTGACAGAACGAGAAAGGACGGGACAAGACTGGGCGGAATCGAATGTGACCAGACAAAACCAGGCAGGGACCGGGTGGGACCACACAGTTTGGAGTGGGACTGAATGGAACCAAACAAGGCCAGATGGGCTATATGGGACCATACGAGACCGGATGTGAAAAGACCGAGCCCGCCTGGTATTGGTTGGTCCCGTCCATTTCGGTCCTGTTTAGTCCTCTTGCTATTGGTTACGTTTCATGCCGTGCAATCACATCTTCGCGCCAGGTTCTATTTGGCCCCGCCGGCTTTGACCAGTCCATCCAGACCCATCCGGTTCCACCCGGTCTCGTCTGAACCCATCACGTTCCATAATGTTCCTTCTGGTCCCGTTCGGCAGCGTCTGGCTCCATTCGGTCACGTCCGCTGCCTCCCAATGCCACCTGATCCCACAGCTAGCAGGTCGGAAGAGTCTTGTCCTCCACCCCTTCTGTTCCGTAAGGTCACGTTCGTGGAACGCTGGGTACCGTAGACCTAGAGGTGTGAGACACACACAGACGCAGGAATTTCAAACCCTGTATCTTGCGTTCGCGTTTCTTCGATCGCGGATGCCGTTGGTGGGTTAAGCTGTTGCTTAAAAGGTAATGATTATCTAAGGCATCTAAAGAACGACTTGGTAAGTTAGAACATAGCATTCTATCGGTGTCCGTCTCATTTAAGGCGCCCTTACAACGGTCAGTGTGCATGCTTACTTTTACAAACGTTTCATGTCAGTCTGGCCACACTTTTAACACGATATGTAACCAGGGCTGTGTTGTTTCCCTGAAACAGGATCAGAAGCATTAAAGGAGAAAATGACCAACAAGTGCATGTGTGGGTATGTGTGTTTCTGTGTGTGCGTGTTTTCGTGTATGTGCGTGCGTGCGTGCGTGCGTGCGTGCGTGCGTGTGTGCATGCGTGCGTGCGTGCGTGCGTGCGTTCACGCAACTAACTACAAAATTTCCCGGCATAGAGCACAAAAGACATTCTCAATACGCGTTCGAGTGGTGGTCAAATGGACCACCCCTCGAAGCCCTTTCCAGAATGCTTTCAGAAAGACACGGCGTAGCTGCGTCGAAGTTTGCATACTGTAAATAATTGAACAGTGGATCGTTTGGTATCAAAGGTTCAGGACACCTTGTAAGGTCGCTGACCTACAGCGAGTCGAAATCCGGCTATGGATTCGGCATAGTCAATTTCTAGGAAATCGCTCAATCTGATGAAACAACGAGGTGTTAGACGAAATAATGCACCTTTGAGATGCTTTCTTAGGCAACACAACAATTGAATGAGCAGACTCCACTAACCTGAGGTCAGTATAAAGGTCAGACCAAGGTCAAAACCAACCTGTTCTATTACTCTAGGGCCTGCTATATAGCTTTTGGTGCTCATTTCGGATTAATGGATAACACGAACTGCATTATACATCTTCCATGGACTTCTTAGAGGTCGGAATGGGTCACTGACTTGAAATGATATTGGTCAAACTTTTTTAGGAACATGCTGCCAAGCATCATCTTTATCGCTTATTCAAATGCAAAACTGAAGGCAGTCTTGTATGATTATCGTTGACATGATCTTCAAAGAGTCAACAAGGTCACTGATCTTAAATCTGCACGTGACCTTTTGCTTAGAACAGGTGTCTAGGTTTTAGGACACTTTGGAGGCCAACCTGGAAATTGATTTCGTTTGACCTTATCTGACCCGGAGGTTATAAGCTAGGAGCCTTAAACGTTGACCTAAGTGAGTTCATAACCAGGATAACACACCCTGTGAGCAAGTGTCTGTAGCTCTCTTAGTTTCTGAGATCTCAAGGGGTCGCATTAACCCACCCGTGCGAAGGGTAGCCAACCGACCACCCGGGCGCGTGTTAAAACGTTCTTACTAGCCCATGGGAGAACGGCGACCAATAAGCACACTGGGCGTTTGGAGGCATCTTATCGCGGACGACATTCTTCATTTTAAGAGAAATTCGAACTTTGCTTGCGGTGTCCCTTGTCCCATCGCGAGTGGTTCACTTTTCTCCGACCCGCACGACCTCCAGGTATCTTACCTTGAGAACCTAGCTTGGCGGATGTTCTTCAGCTCTTCAAACGTGATATCTCCATGGAGTTTCTCGACCTTTTCCTCCATCTTTGATCCTGCAAAGCGTAAGTTTTCAAATGAAGGAAGTCGCACTGACACACCGTACGTAAAACGATGACTTCACAGCGTGGGCAGTAATGTCCGTCTATTCACGTTTCAGTGTCACTTTTTCTCTGCTGAAAATAGTCTCAGAAAATTAAAACGGCTTTGGCTACAGTGACGTCAAGGATGAACTCTTAAAAAGGGTATGACTGAGTTGCAGGGAACAGTGGCGGCGGAGCTATGTTCGAGTTGAAGGGGTCGCAACCCCTTAAGCGCCAAATAGGCTCCTCCAAGACTAGATAGTGGGCCCCTGACAAGTGGGAATAGGCCTTTTAGGGTCAATAATAGGCCCTCGTCAGAGTGGCCTCGCAGCGCATAGGCGTCGGAAGGCCCTAAAAATTTGGGATAACCAGGCTCAGGGTGTAACTTAAGACTTTGTACTGGGAAGCACGCCCGTGTACTGGAGGGGCAGGGAGGCGATCAAAGCTGGAGGGCACTGTCCGCTCTTTATTTGCGTCATAAGTTTTGGAAATAAATAAATGTCAGGTTCACCGTGCTAAATGTACATCTACAGCTGTTTCCCACTGGTGTACAATTATTTGACTCATCAATGCCTTTTGGGAAAGAAGACTATCCAGCTTCCTGAGAAATTTGTCAATTTCAACGTTATTTTTCCTGGGAGACGAAGTTCCACGAGCAGGTGAATATTCTGGGTCATTAGGGAGGCGTCTGCCTTCACAAGGTAGATGTCAAAATAAAGGCTTGGGTACAGGCTGGTCAGAGTTTTGCATGCTGGTCAGTGGCTCGTAATACACCGGAATTTTCGTGTGCCCAGATTTCGCCGGCTGCTTTTCAGAGATGACATTTGTCGCAGCATTTTTGGCGAAAACAAATTCGGAAGCTCGAATACTCACTGCCAAAAACCAGGTGGCAAAAACATAAGCCCAGAGGTTCTGGTGTAAAAAAATCGAATCACAGAGACCTTCTTTCGGATATTCCTTATCTGAGCCTTGCTCCCGTCCGCCATCGGTAGCCATTACCCCGGCCAGGCTGTCACCCCATGACTGGCTGTCAACTGATCGTGTGGCTACTTTGCTGCATGTTTATGGATCAGAGTTACTGCTTATTGGTGTGAAGCATATATTGGACATCTGCTACAGTGTCTATTTTTGATTTATCTTCTTTTACACCACGCCAAGGAAAAATAGGCCTTCGGGGAGCTGCATGCCTTAGGCATGGATTGGTCGACCGGACATTAATTGCCCTTCATTGAACTTAGCCGATGTGGTCCGGCTTTTGGGCGAGTTGGGCCGGCAGATAATTTCGGAAAACTATCCGGAATGCTGGAAAATTTTCCGGAACAGCGTTCGGTACTAGCCAACACGGAAAGCTATTCCGAGATAATTTTCCATACCGAGAGAGAATGCCGGAAAATTTTCAGAGCGTTGTCAAGGCGGAGAATCCGTTTTCACTACGCCTAGCTATTTTTTGGCTGTGGCTGGCCCACGTCGAGACGAATTTGGAGGATGATTTCTGGAGCTGGCGAGCTAAATAGATAATCTCCGTGTAGGAACACCGGAGAGATATTTATTCACCGAATAATTTTCCCTCGGCCTAACGCGCCCTTTGTATGTACGCTAGAGCGTAACGAGACACTTGCCTGGGGAGAACGGCGCATGGCTGACAGAGACGCCCTGATGGTAAACCCCAAACAAGAAAAAATTGTCGGACTTGTTAACTTGTTATCACTTGTCATAACTTGAAATCACTTGTTGGAGAGCCTTGAGAAAGGGGAGGCACAGAGTTGGCAAAAACCTAGTGATGGCGAAAGCTCCCCATTCCCTCCCAAAGCAATATACCCGTATAGCTGGGTTGATAACGCGGAGTAACGGTTTTATTTGCATCGTTTTCTCTACCTTTTAACCAGGAAAGAAACAGAATGCAGAGGCTACCGCGAGACCAATTCTGTTTGTATTTTGAAGTCACTGAACGGCAGAAATCAGACTTTGAACAGCTGCATTAAATAAATCATCGGCGCTATTCATTTTACAATGGTTCAGGGGACTTTCTTAAACCGGTAATGTTCAGAAGCTTTGCGAGATCTTTTTCTGAGTTTTTTCAGAGATATTAAGGGCCCCTGGACGTAGATTGCAGATCAAGATGGGGCCCAGAACTTATACTGGCATACGACCGCATGCTCGTCTCGCAATGTTCAACGTTCAGCCAGAATCGATCACTGAGAAACATTTATGTAACATGGTTTTGTGCATGAGCGCTCGCTAGCGTTAGTAGCGACCTCGACGCCCGACGTTGCAGTCTCCATAGACCGCGTAACGTCAGCCTTAAGGCTGACAATAAGTGGCGGCCAACGGGCAGTGCGAAAGTGATAACACATCTGAGGGAGTATTTTTGTACGCTTTTGGACATCAATTCGTATGTTTAGAAAGTAGTCCAGATGTATATATCACCAGTGCGATTTTTAGATTGGCAGGAAGGACAAATTAGCTTTTACAGCACCGCGAAGTGTTGCTGAAATCTGGTGCCGGGACTGAAAGATTAAAGGTAGACTGGTAGATTAAAGGTATCGCTATTTTTCGTGCTGCTGTAACTGTTAAATTGGCCAGACGGACATCCTCAAAACATTTTTAAAACACGGTGCAGTCTATCTTCAAATGTTTCAAATTTACTTTGAAAGACTATCAGAAGCATTAATTCAAGCCGGACCATTCTCGTACGCACGCCACCCGACGCCTGGCATTACTTGCAGCGACCAACGCCGCTCGGTTTTGCTTTAAGCTTGGGGAAGAAAACCAACTTTCGGCATTGCAGTCCCCATGGGCCTCACGGCATCGGCCCCGAAGCAAACACTCGGTGGGCGTCAACGGGCGGCAAAAACAACTGTATATAGCAAACTGGTACTTTGAAACGCGTTATACCATAAATTCGTATACGTTCAGATGATATTTCCGCGTAGATTTCGCTTGTGCAATTTTTAAGATTGATAGCGCGGAACAGATAAAACATTGCAAAGCATCACGAAATCATGACGCAATGGCGTACTCGCGATCACTTCTTGTTGCCGTAACTGATAGTTTCATTCAGAGAATCAACCTCGAAATCGCACTATCACAAAATCGTAAATTAGGGTCTTTTAAATGCCCCGTTCGGATTAAGTAAAGGCTGTGGCGCTCTAAGATGGACATGTTGGTGACCCATCGCCGATACTGTCAGTCTAGGGCCAAACTCGGATTTCACCAATCGGATGTATATACATTGCGGTGCCCCCGGAAATTTTTGCCCCTTGGAATGAAGATTTTGACGCCCCTCGCCCAGGAGAACGATCCAAGATATAGTTTGGAGTGGGAAGCGTAAACGTTGTTGCGCTCCTGGAATTTGATGTTCCGTGAGAATTAAGGTTTGGGGCCCTTCGTGGTGCCCTTTGGAATTAGGGTGACAAGCAAAAATGAAAGGTCCCGATGCCCGGCATGATGGTTTAGCGTTCTTTTTACTGAACGTGCCGATCGAGAATTTCATGAAGTGGAAGCGGCATGGAGATCGTGGTACCGGTGGGATTCGGTGGCTTCGAAATTAATGATTGAGGCACTTTGCGGTGCCTCTTGAATTTGGTGCCCCTTGGAACTAGGCGCTATGGGTCTCCAATGAAAGTGTTGGTATTCCTCCACGATATATTTTTATGCCACGAAGGGACGTCACGAAATTATTGGTGGTCCAAGGGGATGGCGGGGATTCCCCCCCCCCCCCCCTCTCTAGATCTATCCCTGTTTCTAACCGCATTGCCGATTACAAGCAGAACAATCGAACACCAAGCTTCGACGGTCGTGGAGCATTGCCACCACGCCATTTAGCAAAGTAGCTTCTGTGGCCTCAGCGGCCGGTGCTTCCGGGGAGGACCCATGGCCAGCTACTCAAAATCGCTGCTCTCCCGCAGCCTCCTGGATGGTCTCGAAACGCGCCATTCATGGGCTTGCACAGCATCCACTCAGACAGGGAGATGTCATGATGCTAATGGTGGTTGTATTTTCTGCGGAAAAATAGTCGGACTTTGAACTAGACCAGGATGAATGTGAAAAATCGCTATATCATGTTTTTAGAAGTTGTGAGGCGTCAATGAAGAAACATTATTAAGATGATCACGCCCATCTGCTTCTCTGCGCTCATCCACAACATACGACTTCTTGAGCATGTGCACAAATTGAAAGATTGAGTGCCATCAATATAATCGTTTTTTTAGTACTACTAAGAGATTTTGAGGCGTTTAATGGAGACACATAACTGAGATGATCACGCCCATCTGCTTCTCTGTGTTCATCCACAGCATACGCCCTCTTGAGCATGAGCACAACTCGAAAGATTGGGTACCGTCAATATAATCGACTTTTAACACTACTAGGTCGTTAGCCAGTGCATTCTGGCTGTTAAATTGAAGGGTCGATAACTCAACATAGAACTTCGAGCCAATAAAGCCGAAAAAAACATAACCGAAGGGCCTGTTTTTCTTATATCAAGTCAAAATTATTGACCATAACCACAGAATTACGAGAAGAGAGAAAAATGCGTATGGGAAATAGGATGGGTAAGGCTCATGGACTCTCACCCTCACTCCCAATGAAAACGCAAAGTCCACCTCACAAGGCTCTAAAAAAGCACGAACGGGATCTTTGGTGCAAGACAAACTCGGGTTGCTATTTGTTATCTCATTCATCGTACATGACAGGATAAGATCTTATCATTCGCCACATTAAGCAATTGAGGTAGATGGCTTGGTGAAGCTAGCAACAGTGGCATGCATGCTAAGAAAAAAAGTAGCTAAATGCAAATCAAATCTGAAACGTGTGGGGGGGGGGGGGCAGTTAACAATACTGATTCACACATCTGGAAAGCGGAGAGGACAATAGTCCCTTCCGGCCCCTCTGGTCCATACCCATGCCATAGCGTCAAGATGGGCACCTCTTCAGGTCAAATAGGATCATAGGCAGTCCATGACGGGATCTCTACACGTTACAATGGACCCACGTTACGTCAGATACGGGACCTCTACGGGTTAGAATGGGTCCTCGCTGGACCGGAACAGCCTCTTTACAGGCCAGCATGGACCCTCTAACAGACCAGAATGAAACCACAGTCGGTAAGGGCCCTCCACAGGCTAGGATGGGCCCTCCACAGGCCAGAAGGTACCTCCCCTCAGTCAATAACGGACCCTCCGCTGGTCAGAACTGATCGTTGTACAGACCAGAATTCGTCCTGGATAGGCCAGAAATGCCCCCCCCCCCCCCCCCACAGTAAATAATGGCTACCTCTATCGACCAGACCGGTGCCCTCAAGTCAATATGGGCCCTCCACAAACCCCGAATGGGTTTCTGTTGCATGCCAGAATGAAGCCTCCACAGTCGGCAAAACACCTTCCACAGGTTAGAATTAATCCTGTATACGCCAAAATTATCTGCGCCAAAACTCAACATGCCACCCTCCACAGGCCAGAATTGCTACCTGACTATTGTCCGACTACATTTACCCCATGCAGTGCGGATTAAGCTTTTTGACAAGACTTTTGATGCTTCCAGGAGTGACCTGACACTACTGTCATCTCCACGCTTCCACGTGGGTTTATGAAGGCATTGCAGAATCAGCCATTACGGCGCTGGTACAGCAGCTGTGGCACATGACGGGTGGGATTTTGCCCTTGGCACTCTTCCATGTCGATGACCAGAAGCCCAGCGGCGTGCACACGCAGACGCTTTCCTCGAGAGCATGAGCTGAGTAATCCCCCACCGCGAGCCGCGATGATGCGCTCTGGCATTGGTTCTAGCAAGTCTAGGCTTCCAGCACTCGCCGACCTCTTGGGGGGCAGACCTCGCAAGTTCAGACCGCTAGTTTGGCACGGAGCGCCTGTGCATCGATTCGGCTTTTCTACCGCTAACGTCAAGCCGTGAGTCATAACGGTTTTCCAGACGGGCCTGGCGAACGTGCGTGGCATCAACGTCGGCAATGACCCAGCCGAAATCCCCCCCCCAAAAAAAAGAGGAATGGGCATTGAACATGACCGTCCCCGTTCCCGACCGTCCCCGCTTTTCGCCTTAGCGGCGAAAAGCGGACGAGGACATAGACTGATTATGCCAGATCGAGCAGCACTTTGGAATGTGCTCCAGGGAGCCTGCTGGCTCACTGCTGCAGCATGACCGACGAAAGCAGCCAGGTCTTCGCCTCCAGCAGTGCAAGCCTCGCACAGATCAGGACAAGGACTGTTAATGTGAATCGCAGCTTTTAATTGCTATTGTTCGGTTTATTGTTTTCCAAAATGATTTCGCGTTATTTGCAGAATGCAATGTTGAACTGACGTATTTGTTCACAAAACCGTTCTGGAAACGCTAAGTTCCTGAAAGTTCGCTTTTTCTGAAATGCAGCCTCCTTAGTTACACCTCTAAATCTTGATATAAATGTGCCAAAACTCGTGGCACACTCCTTTGCACACTGTAACCAAAAATAGACCCAAGATATTGCACATTTTCACCTTATAGTGTGTTGTAATTTGATACACCATAACACAGCAAACCACACCGTAAAATGACGACCATAGTTTCCTATACGAGAAGACGCGTGGTGCATCTTACCCATGCACCGGGGACCCACTTCGTTACCGGCTTGTCTTCAAGTTCCGCACGCTTCCCAGTATTAATGCTGTCTGTATCCAGGTGAACTTGTGGGGCACGAAATCTGTAAATACAGCACGCTACAGGCGGTGCGTTTCGTATAAGCCATAACTTAAGTCGGCCGGCAACCATTCAGTGTGTGCATTGTTTTTCACATCGCGGATGATCTGTCCATCAGCTTTACGATTAGTTCAGTTATAAGGATGACAATTAATTTTCAAAGAAATCTGACTGAACGTTGTATACCCTTCATCTCAGTTTTCACTAACATGGTTTGATGCCAAAACTCAACGCCGTCATCACAGAACAGCAATATCGGTTCAGTGAAATGTTTTGTGCGCAGCAAAATACAATGAAGCACACGGCGAGAGCGCCAATTAGCTTACTTTGTACATGACCTTTGAAGAAACCACACCAACAACGATTTAAATATTAGCGCCATCCTGATTAGCAGGCGCACCACGGATCTTGCCGGAAGGAGCAAGCGAATAAAATGCGACCGATGACACCAATGTCTGAAGGCTGATGCCGGCGCCAGAAGAACATTTCCAGTCGTTGAAATATTATTTGATGTCAAGCTTAAAACACGGAGCATTGCCCCCCCTCCCCGCAAAAAATACTTGTGGTTAAGGTCGTCTAACCGGCATCTCCTGATATGTTAGCGGTCAATAGTTGTTAGCATAAGGACTGTGATCTTGTACTGCGTGAAAAAGTGAACCGCCGGCCTCCTCTGAACTCATGAGTGACCTTATATTTTATAATATATTATATAATGCAAAGTACGATGATCTCTGTCCCATTGAAGGTTTACTTTACGGCTTTCCGCTGCGATCCAACACGACCGCTGGCCACTCGCCGCCTGACGTGTCTCTTACTTCGTGTGCCCTCCTTCTTGCTCATCAACACGAACCCGCGGGCTGCTGGGTAGCCCTGGTCAGATTCGGGTTGTGAGGCGATCTTCCAGTCCAAGCCATCTTCCACTACGGCGCTGTCAGCTGTCCCGCATTCGCAGCCCGTCCTGCAAGGGCCAGTCAAAGAAATGGACTGCTACGCCGAAAACAGCACACAAGGACAAGTCAAAGGAACATCAACTGCTACGCCGAAAACAGCACACAAGGACAAGTCAAAGGAACATGAACTGCCACGCCGAAAACAGCACACAAGGACAAGTCAAAGAACAACTGCTACGCCGAAAACAGCACACAAGAACAAGTCAAAGGAACATGGACTGCTACGCCGAAAACAGCACACAAGGACAAGTCAAAGAAGCATGAACTGCAACACCAAAAACAGCACACAAGGACAAGTCAAAGGAACATGAACCGTCACGCCGAAAACAGCACACAAGGACAAGTCAAAGGAACATGACCTGCTACGCCAAAAGCATCACGCAAGGACAAGTCAAAGGAATATGAACTGATACGCCAAACACAGCACACAAAGACAAGTCAGAGGAATATGGACTGCTACGACAAAAACAGCACACAAGGGCATGCCGAAGAAATATTAACTGCTACGCCAACAGCGGAACACAAGCAATGAGATGTGCTTGATCTGCTACTTACGCCAACATGCAACGCTTTTCGCAACGCAGTTGAACTAATGTCCTTTTCTTCCGGAGCGAGATACTCTTCGAAAAGTTGAGCTTGTGTCCCTTTCTTACGCATTTTCACATTTTAACCTGCCAGGACAACTAAAACGTGCCAGCACAGGAGAAACCTTTTTCTGATTTTCCTGGATTTAACCATGTGTTTATTTACAATGCGTCTTACGAGACACATCAGTCAGACACGCAAATGCTCATTGACTGCCAGGTACGTAACCTGTAGAGATTAGCAGTCCGAAGTGCCCGCAGACACCAGGCAAATGCATTGGACACATTTCACGACTATCCTAAACGAATTTGGGCGATCTGCGTTAAAGTGCCATCATGTGCGCATGCCAAACTCTCCAAATATCATATCTGTGCGTGCGTGCGTGAGCGCACGTCTGTGTATCCTCTGTCGTGTGAGTGGACCAGAGACGCATCTTCTTCCAAAATGTCCGCCCGCAGACCGAACCGCCTCGGTCAGTTGGGGATCAAACCCACAAAAACCAGCTGAGTTATAATGCTGGCCTAGGGTAGGGCTTGGCCGGCATATATTGTGTTAAATGCAAGTTGCTGTCATTCTTATTAATTTGTATTTTGTTGCAGTGATGCACTTCTTTTTATTGGTTCAAAACCAAAGCTGCTACACTTAAGACGCATGCATAGTAAGCATAACATAGCGTGCCCCTGCCATCTAATGCAGATCATGTTGTGCCATATGCCAGTAATGTTGCTAAAACAGCAGTGAGCAAAGCACCTGAACCCATGAATTTTCTTTGGTACCGCCGTGCAGCTTAAACGCTGTGATGTCAGTCTTCCAGTGCAAATCAGAAAGGACTTGGAAGTTTAAATGGGCCATCACTAAGATGTGCATTATTTCAGTCTAGCTCTCCTCTCAGTAAACCACAGGTTAGGCTTTAAAAATTGCATGCTGTAAAGAAATGATGGATGTTTCAACTGCTCGGAAGTATGTTCAGTTTATTACAATGAAAACGGAAATAAAGCATTATATATATATTATATATATATATATATATATATATTTATAGCTCCAGGAAAGTGGGGTCATGAAACAATGCCAATCGAATTCGTCATTTTCACGATGTGTTGACAACACCTGAATGCGTTGCAAAAGTTCTAATACGAATAATCCGGGCTGCTTAAATATCGTAGCCCTGGCGAAAATCGTATCGGTGTTTATCGTCCTGAATCTGGACGTGTCGAATCAATTTCTGAGTTATTTGCCTGTCAGCTCATTACTTCGTGTTATTGGAACAATGCCGCTATGGGATCGGCACCTGTTCTAGCGCTTGGAAGTAGTCAATCTATCCTCATTTTTACCATACAAATTGCATTGAGCGGCCCATTAACTAGCCTCGAGACAAAGAAGCACAAGTTTGTTAAAGCGTCGTTAGATACACCTTTTCGTTTGCATGCCATTTGCAAACCTGTGCTGTGCCTAGTCACACATTACATGTTTGCTTACACTCCGATGGACATCCATGTAGCGGTGCCCTTTTCAAAACACGCGCGCCAGCAATCCTCGATGAAAGGCATGTTGGGCTCCTTATTCCAGGTGATGCTTTTTGGTCTTCTGTTGGCCCAAAGCCAGTGTTTTGCAGCTGAAGAATTGCGAGCATGGAACAAAACGGCACAGGTTTATCCATTTCAACATTCAAAGCATGACGGTGCGCAATTGCACATGCCAAGGCTCTTTACATTCATAACAACTTCAGTGCCATCGAAACTCTTAGGATGATGACCGTCATTTGCCAGAAGACATTGGTGTTCATTACATCTATTAATCGTCTTCACCTTTACTATAGACATAAAACATACATAGCAGAATGCCTGTGCATGTTTCAAGTAACATACGCGTGGCGCCAGTCTTCTTTATTTTGCCCCAGGTAATCACAGCCAGCACTGAGTAGGCTTCTACTCCATCCACGTGCTCGTTGCAGAACGACATTGGTAGAGGCCGGAAGCCAGGTCCGGCAGCTGTGGCGTTTCCGCATCTGCATCCGCCCCTATGAGCCAGAATGAATCAAACGCATCGTTATCACCTCTCACACAAAACAAGAGTATTCAGAATTCACTACATGGTTGACATCCGCCTAATGCACAGAATATATTAATGTGCAGCCCATGGAAGCAACCAGCCTATTTCAGTTTTATTTTTATACTGCTGAAAAGCAATGCTTAAATAATTGGACTCCCGCCCCGGTGGCTCAGTTGGTCAGAGCGCCTGCTTTCGGGTCCTGACACCCGTGGCGAAGTGGACTCAACTCGCTTTAGACGCTCGCTATTTGCCCTTCACAGGTATGGCCTGCGGTCGGTGGCAGCGGTCGCGCTAAAGGTCAGTTGACGTCACAGGGCAGCCCAGACCGTGCCGAGCATTGCGGCGCGTTTAACTTTCGCTACCACATTCTGCTGATGCCTGGAATTGCGCGATCGGATGGTAGGGGTCATGACTCACACAACAAGGACTACTTAGCGTGGGGCTGTGCTTTCCCTAGAAATTTCATTCAATCTCTTTTTGTTGTTGTTAAAAATTAATACAGTGAAAAAATCATTTGATTCCATCCATTCAAAAGGTTTGAATCAAGTCAAATCTTAAGTCTTCAACACAAAAAAATGCTGGCATTACTCGGGTTGCCATCTTATCCTATACTTCTTATATGAGAGCCTGGAAATGTCGACTGCCGCGAACTTTCTTTCAGGAAATATGTTTTACGTAGCCCAGGATATCCAAATTCGCTTAGTTGCTACCTGTGCAGCACTCGAGCATTTTTCGGAATTCAAGATTGCGACCGCCGCCATATTGAATTTTATCCCTTGAAAATACAGTTTCAAAGTTTTTTTCTCGATGGCTTGGATGTTCGTGTGGCACCACTTTGGGTTTTTTATGATAGGGGAGCACCATTTCGCAATTATTTGTCATGTAAGAGATCAAAAATAAAGTAAAATCGAATTCTCAAAGTCGAACTAATCATAAGTCACCAAATTCTTTGTATTGATCGATCGTACGGCATTTGGTCGTCTTTGCGTACTCATGCAAGGGTACCACTCACAAAAAGCTACACATGCTATAACTTATAATTTTGTAAAGATGTGCTCCATACCCAATGCATACCCCTATAAATAACACGCTTTTCACTGCGGATTAGGTACGTGTAGTCGGAGTTGCTGTCGCGACCCTTTTGACGGAAATGTGTTGTGTAACTAGTGGATGTAGCTAAGAGAGCAAAGTTAATCTGATTGCTGCTTCCGCAACTTTACACATTTCCCAGAATTCAAGATGGCCGCTACTACCATGTGAATGCCGGCCCATTTTCAAAGTTTACCTGGGCGACATGGAGGGTCGTGTGATATTATTTAAATGGAATTCTCGATCGCATGAAGCCGATTTTTGTAGTCAATTTGAATGTATGCGGTCAACGTCGAGGCCAAATCGCAAGCAAAAGGTCAAACTTGATTAAAAATAACCTGATATATGCCGTTGTTGTCTTCCCGTACTACTCATAAGGTACAACTAGCAGCAGCAGTGTTGCAAACCATGATAAAATAGACTATGTTTATATACACGGCGTATGTGTATATGAGACTGCAATGCATACATAGACATTACTGTCGGCTGCGATGAACTTAAGTGTCCATTTGGAAACTCGTCGCTGCAAAGCGATACGCTTTGTGTCAGGCGACTCTGCCAGGATGTGGTATCTTAGCTTACAAATCGTGCTCCTTTAGATTGATATCCGGGAGTAGAAACAAAAAAAGAGGTCTTTGCGCGCTCATTCGCGATTTTCAAAAGTTCCTGAAGTCCCATCATAGTGACTTTGACTTGAAGCAAGACTGTCTGTGTCTACGAAATAGTGTAAGGCGAAAGGCAGCAAGGCCAACGTGGCTGGGTACAGGTTAAACAGCATACAATTACAAATAAGCATAGTGATATCACGTCAGATCCTCTGGGGTAGAGTGATTACCATACCCATTTTTTTCAGGTTTCAGCTTTTTCCAGTTCCAGGCCCTCCCGTTTGTCGTGCTGGTGATGCCGCCACCGAACGCTACGCTGTGCCCTGCCCTTGCCAATGCTCTTGCTGTGTGCCTGAGCGTTACTAATTAAATTAAAAATGCATGGCAAAGCCAGACACAGCTGGACAACTGGCAAGCGATGCACGTTGTGAACTAAAGGGCAAGCTCTACGCAAGTGAACCGCGGCCCGGTTAAACTTCATTACACCTTCCGTTACATGGGGATGCTACTTCCAATCGCAGGGATTTGCGAGGTTGGATCTGCAAGCTCTATCAGCTAAAATTCGGTATCACCGGTATAGTGATATTCATCGCGAATTTTCAGCCCTGTAGTTTCCTGCCTCGTGCCACGCCACACCTCGTCTTACTGGCACGGACATGCGCACAAGTTGGTCTGAATGTATGCTGGTCTTGATGAATGCAAGAATCCAAGGAAGCTGGATGGTTGCATCACAGTGCTTACTTTCCAAAAGCAGCGAATTCTGTCTTAGCTGCATTGCAGGCGTCCAGGCAGTGCCGGAACAGCTTGACGGGGTGTTTCGACCAGCTCACTGGCTCCGTTGCGCAGCTCCATCCCCCTGGAACTGGAGAGCGATACAGTTCATCGGGATTTGCGGGCGTTGCCTGCTTTGCTTGCTGCTTTGCCTGCCTGCTTTGCATTTACCGCACTGCATGCGAATGCTCATGCATTACACCATGCATTGCATCATGCATCTGCATGCATCGAGTCCGCAAAGCGCTAACCTTTCGAGTTCTCTTAATTCTAAAAGATGTAAAAAAGCACGGATGTTTTTCATTGATTAAGTATTACCAGTGTTTTTAGGGCTCGTGATCACTCCTAGAAGCCAACGAAATAAACAGACACCGCTTCGCATCCTTTTATTCATAATCTGAAATAAACTTTCTTTGACAGGGTCTGGACGCACATACCATTAACGAACGCTTCTCTGTCGTGAAGCAGGAACCCTTCTCCGGGTGAGAGCGGCTTGCTGCTTTGAGCTTCCACCCATGTTTCAACGTCGAATTCAGGTCATCCTCCTTGAGGCTTCCACAGGCGCAGGTCATCCTGGGTGCATCCGCCAGCAGTTAACCCGACATTGACCGGGCTCCTCAGCAGCACACCATTGGCTGGCGGGGACAGATTTCACCCCTCCCCTGTTTATCTCAAGAATGGCTGGACCGAATTCACAAAGTTAAATCGCAACCGATAGCACCGTAGCGTGCAGTCTCAAACCACGCAACAAACTTGAATTTAAGTTTGTATTAAGGTCATAGGTCAAGGTCAAATTCTGAAACAATGCCGCTTTGGAATATCTGCCCACTCCCACGACGTATTTCATTTACAAGCGCATCTCATTGTGTGGAATCACTGCGCCTTGATCAAGCGTGCTACATGGGAAGGTATTCAATGTTACGCGCGCTCGTCAGGCACGGCCAAGGTCACGTGCCGTGCCAATTAGAGCGGCACCTTGGTGTTCATATCTGTTCTGGTCTCTTTATTTACGTGATATGTGAACCATCTTAACGTGAAGTGGCGAGCCTTGACGCAATTATGGGTATAAGACAGGTGAGCATGAGCGGCTGCCTGTTCATAAATCATCCAAGGTCAAAGAGATGCGTTTACTTTGGATGGCAATTGTGTCATAGAATTGGAAGTGCGAAAGCCATCGTCTACGGTCTGCCTGTGATACTCCCTGTGATATCCACCTATCAGGATATAGATCTTGATTGTTCTGTTCACGCTGAACAATGATAGACGCTAACCGTTTGAACACCCGGGGGTGCCGATAAGGTAGTGGTTAAAGGGAGTGCTCCACATTTGAAGATATTGAATCAAGCATGCAAATACGTTAAAAATTATCACTCATAACTGTTATATACTTTTAAGTGGAAAAACTGCCCCAGACACCACAATTTCTCTATTTAGTAAATATGTTCCTCAATACGAGTTTGTTAGATTGCGTCATTGTACCTTGTACAACGTTAATTAGGAGCCGATTGGCGGCCCTGCTTTCTGGAAATTGTGCCACGAGCAGCAGATATGAACGACCCGACAATTTTATCTTTCTTGGTCTTGGTCGACAAATAGATAATGGAATAACAGCATTTTAATGACGTTATTATGATGTCATACATCCCAAGGTGACCCTGAAGTCCCTCCCACCAATACTCTACAAAATTTAACGCCCTTTCGGCTCAGGAGCCAGAAAGTTTTATGTCTTAAAAAAGGACATGACCGTGAGCGGTATCGAAAGGTTCAGCAGCTATTCCAGTTCAAAATCCCATACAAATGTGGATCACTTCCTTTAACGCGCCTGCGTTAACTATTGCGCACCTAGGAAACTAGGGGTGCGGGGTTCGATTCTCCGCAATGGCAGCCAGCCCTGCCAGGGTGACGGCAGGCGACGCCATGTAGCCTCAGCGGCTGAGTGCGTCGTAGAGCTCAATGTCGACGACGTGTGGACACTCAGGACGAGCAATACAATACGACACAATCCCATCCAATGCAACACAATACAATACGACACAATCCCATCCAATACAACACAATACAATACGGCAGTCAGATTGGAAAATAACAGCTTTCAACGGGACGGCTCAACTTAAAACTAGCACTCACGGCCCAGCTATTACAAAGCGATCCGTGCATGCCTCCATGCACCCTTCCAAAGTAGTGACGTATCCAGGAGATCGCCAAACTAGCCGGAGGGGGATTTTGGAGACCCACCATAGCCTAAAGTCTGAAACCCACGGCAGGTCATCAAGTCATGGCATAAACACATGAAACATAGGCATGTAGGAACTTCGGCCTTTCAAGGTACCGGGTGCAGATAACCAGCGTAGTTGACGCGCCCTAAAGCCGCACACACACGCGCGCACGCACGCACGCACGCATACACCACCCCACACCCACACCCCACACACCCACACCCACGCCCACCCCACACCACCCCCCCACCCCCACCCCATATATATAATATATATATATATATATAATATTATATATATATACATTGTTTATTGCATATCAGAGAAAATTCCATGTTTACATCCTCTTGGGCGTTTTTACGACGAGCAAGTAGGTCAAAAACGCGAAATGTTATGACCTTGCTCAAAGACACGCTGTGTC